>NC_041393.1:18052886-18071411 GCF_002162155.2 Triticum dicoccoides | reverse complement strand
GAGATCGAGTGAGTGTGGATCGGATAGAGAGGAGAGTGGGTGGTGAGATAGCTAGTTTTAGCAGTAGCGCGGTGTACGTAAAGGCGCTACTGCTAAACTACCTAGCAGTAGCGCCCTTCTATTTAACGCGCTGCTGCTATAACTAGCTCCGTGGCGGGGTTGTGGGAATTATAGCAGTAGCGTGTCCTAGAGGTGGCGCGCTACTGCTACTTTTCTTCCAGCAGCGAGTTCTGGTGGAGCGCGCTACTGATAAATTGCAGCATCGCCTTATTTTAAAACTCGTTGCTGGTAAGATCCTGTGTATAGGCTTTCCCTAGTAGTGGATGATGACAGTAACTAGTAGGAATTAAGAACAAACCTACTCTATACAATAAAGAAATTACAACATAGTAACTAAGAATAAACCTACACTATACAATAAAGGATTTATGGTATATTACATCCACTGGGCATCAAAGTTCGCCACCAGTGATCATAAAGCGCAACGAAGAAGTAGATTAAAAACTGGGCACCATTGCAGCGTAACAAAATAATATTGAATCGAGACCACTTCCAAGACAGTTCAAGAAAGGTTAGCCTTGTGCGAGAACTGCTGCGCAAGCTACTGAGCAAGGCTGTGGGACCGGCCTAGCATGTCGGTCATAGCTTCCAGGTCTAGCTGTTTAGCAATGAGGTTCTCATTGGTGTTCTCCACAATCTTTCTTAGAGATAGGAATTCAAGTCGAAGTTGAGTTGCAGAATGCCTTTCTGCTAGAACTTGGGACTGAAGAAGTCGAACTGATTCAGACAACGAATTCTGTGAGCTTGTCTGACTGATAGTCTCAAGTAACTTTAACACTGCATCAAGACAAGACTTTGGGGTTGTCTCGCTATCTTCAAGATGTTTTTCCTTCTTTGCTGCAATATATGTTGGGTTTGTCTCACAGCCTTCAGCAGACTTGTGCATGCCATCAAGCATATCACCCTGAAACAAGCAGAGAGATGACATGTTTTGCACGTGTATAAACAAAGATGATAACTGTGCTGTCAATCCCATCCAATTTCAAATTACAAAATAAAGAGTAAGTTCAAAATATCAATAGCATAATTTGGCATTGTTCATAATGCGGAGAGCTTCACCACACTACTGGATTACCATGTTAACATAAAAAGCATAGATGAAGGGAAAAGAAGATAATTGTATCTATTTTGATTAATGTGCATGGCATGTTGTTCATATCATCAGCCACATTAGTAAGATAAAACAGGAGATGACAAGGTGCAAACGTGGGCTGCTTCACCACACACAGGATTATAGATCCACAAAAACAAGCATACATATATGGAGTTTTGAGTAATGTGCATGGTATGAATAAGGAATTTGGTTTTACAAGTAAAACTTAGAACTCACGGTTCTTGCGAAGATCCATTTTGATAGAAACAACAAACTAAACAGCAGTAAACGATAGGGAGTGTGAGCAAATTAATAGGCAGTTGAGGATAAAGGCTTTAGAAGTACTGACTTACATTAACAGTTAACACCGGCTTTATAATGCCCTTCTCCATGTCAAGGGAAGGATAACTCAAGAATTTCAGCACATAATCTTCTTCATAAGCATTGCCTGTACTCTACATTTTGTAGAGAGTAATTATAGATATGATAATACTTGAAGGGATAGAGGATAATGAAGATAAGATGCAGATTGATGCTACATAATCAACTACCAATCCCTGGAAGTACAAGCGTTACAGGACAAAATGTACTAACAAGAGCAATGGGCTACACTTCTGCACTGGCATTGTCTGTGTATTCTACTTTTTGGTAAATGGTGGGCGAGGGAGATAAGATGCAGAATGCTACACAATGAACTAATCCCTCTTCCCATAATACAAGAGTGTTTTGAACACTGGTGTACTATACAAAACGTTCTTATATTATGGGATGGAGGGAGTAGCTGTTAATGTAAGTACAGTGATAGACGATGTTTAGTCCTTACAAGAGGACTGCAGAGCTAAACCTCTTCAAAAGCATTGGGTTGATTCTAAATTTATGTAAGAGTCCATACAGATCTTATAATGTCCACCAAATGGACGATAACGAGGCTAACATGTGCAGTGGTGCTACAAAATCAAACAGCTATGAAAGTAAGTATGGTCATACAGGGCAAGAGGTACTCACAAGCGCAATGCAGTGTGCAGTACAGTTGCGAGATTCTGTGGTCCCTTGAGAATGAATGTTCTTCTACTAATAGTTTCCGTACAAGTGAGACGTTAAGGCAAATGCAGAAATGTAGTTCAAATTGTGATGTGATATCATAGACAGTACCTTACGCCGTAGACGAGACCAATGTGTAACAAGATTATTCCAGTCACCATCGGATAAATGTAGCACCGGAGACTTTACAGAAATTTCGTTTGGAGGCTCGCCATCGAAGTGCGCTTGCCTCAGGTAGGAACGATACTTCATCAATGAGTGCTTGAAAACTGCAACCAACCCTTGCTCATCTTCACAATCCAGTTTTGTCCTCGCCTATTTAAGAGAATGAAATCTTGTGTCTTCTGTCAGCAGAAACATATGCAGTAATGACCCTGAATAACATTAGTACATTACTTACGCGTAAGTTGTGGAGGAAGACTGTAAATTTTCCTGTGTCTGCGGTATAATCTTTACATGAAGGAAAGATGCGCACAAAGTTCCTGACAACAATATAAGCTTCGTCTTCTAAACTGGGAAGAAATGGAATAGGGGTCCTATTTGCTGCAATTGGGGCTCTCTCTGGTTCGAAAAGGTATTTGGCAACTGGATTTGGTTTACTCTTTGCTGGAATGGGGGTTTTGCATCGTAGAGCTAGTGCTATGTCAACTGGCATCATCATACTATTTGCTGCAGTTGGGGTCTGCTGAGTTGGGGCATCACAAATGACCAGTGTAGTAGGGCTAGAGTCTGCTAGAGTTGGGGTGTTTTGTGGGTCAGGTGATATTGCAACTACACCTAATGGGCTATTTGATTTATTAGGTGCCACTACCTTTTCCAAATACTTTGCTTGTGCTCCTCCGTGATCAGCAATCGCCCTCTTCCTTTTGAACGTCTGATACACAAGAACAACATTTGAATGGATAAATATGGTATGATGACAGATGGAATACGTACTGAAAATGGATAGGCAGGGCGTATTCACATACATGATGTGTAAACTAAGCTAATGGCAGTGCAACAAAGTAGAAGCAATGGAAAGCATCAGTTGCAAGATATGTGCGACCAATATAACCTTGTAAAGTTAGAGCAAGCACCTTGATGGGTGAATAAGATAGGACATCTGCCTATGACTCCTCCACTAGGGAGCGACATTGACTTAGGTCTCCCTCTAGCTCAAAATCACTGTTAGAATCACATTCTGAGCATGAATCTATAGGTGGATAGCATTTGCATTGCATTGCATCCAGACTTTGATTTCAGTCCCTTAATGCCAAGTTTGATAGCCATGGCATTGTTCTGCTTTATTCTTTTCATGTGCACAAGCTCATAATCATTATAATGTTGTTTAGAATCTGAGTTCATGAAAAAGATAAAAAGTAGTCAGATTATCTATGGAATGCATTGCGGATTCAACTCAAAGATTGTCTCCCTATAAACCCCTGCATATGCAAAGTTGACCCCCAACCGTGCTGACCAGACCACACACAGAAATACAAACCCCTTATGTCTCTATAACAGGCAGACACACATTTCAAAACTGAAGTAGGAACAATAGAATCCTATCAAATTCGTATTTGAACAAATAAACTAAGGAATTATGAGTGGCATAATGTTTAGCTTCAAGGTTGGAGTGTTGGTAGTGCGACACAAAGCAAGTAGGCAGATTGTATTCCATGTAAAAGATCGAAGCCTATGTAAAAGCTGGAAATGACACTTTCTTTCTATACAATGCAGTGTTCGTTGCCCACACATGATGGAAGAGATCACACAGAGAAATACTATTCACTCATGTCTATGGTTCCAGTATTTTGAAACAGGGTGGTCCACCCAAAAATAATATTGACAACAAATATGACAAGGCAAGCATAGATGTAGTGAATCAATCATTTACTTGTGAGCTTACTAGGACAAGTATGCAGAATTGTAACTGCAGTAAGAGACCATCCAAGATCTAAATCAAGAAGTTTGTCTAGCACTTATTGTTTGCAAATAATCGACGTGAATAATTGGATATTATATTAAATGAGTAAGAAAGAGAAGTAAAATTGTTAACAAACCTGGCTTGCAGTAGTAATCTGGGTCAATGTCACTACGACCAACAATCCAAAATGACTAGTGTCTGTTCCTAGGGGCGGAATTTTGAAACCCTATGAACTTTACAGGTACTAAAGATTACTGAAATACATCTGAACCATTAAGTATAGGTAGCACTCAGCACACAACAAACCCTAATGACAGTCCTGCCAAATGAGTAATGAATCAATTAGAAAATGGGTGATGCGGAGTGGCTGCTGAGTGTTGAGGACGTATCTTTCTATGTCTTGAGCTAGCGTTGGTTTTCCCCGAAGAGGAGAGGGTGATGCAGCAAGTGTAGCGTAAGTATTTCCCTCAGTTTTTGAGAACCAAGGTATCAATCCAGTAGGAGGCTCCTCAAAAGTCCCACACACCTACACAAACAAACTAAGAACTCGCAACCAACACAATAACGGGGTTGTCAATCCCTTCACGACCACTTGCGAAAGTGAGGTCTGATAGAGATAGTATGATAAGATAAATATATTTTTGGTATTTTATAATATAGATGCAAGAAAGTAAAGATGCAAATAAAAGTAGATTGAAAGCAAGTATGATAAGAGATAGACCTAGGGCCATAGGTTTCACTAGAGGCTTCTCTCGAGAGCATAAGTATTATGGTGGGTGAACTAATTACTGTCGAGCAATTGATAGAAAAGCGAATAATTATGACGTTATCTAGGCATGATCATGTATATAGGCATCACATCCATAACAAGTAGACCGACTCCTACCTGCATCTACTACTATTACTCCACACATCGACTGACTCCTGCCTGCATCTAGAGTATTAAGTTCATAAGAACAGAGTAACGCATTAAGCAAGATGATATGATGTAGAGGGATAAACTCATGCAATATGATATAAACCCCATCTTGTTATCCTCGATGGCAACAATACAATACGTGTCTTGCAACCCTTTCTGTCACTGGGTAAGAACACCGCAAGATTGAACCCAAAGCTAAGCACTTCTCCCATGGCAAGAAAGATCAATCTAGTAGGCCTAACCAAACCGATAATTCGTAGAGACTTGCAAAGATAACTCAATCATACATAAAAGAATTCAGAGGAGATTCAATTAATATCCATAGATAAATCGGATCATAAACCCACAATTCATCAGATCTCGACAAACACACCGCAAAAAGAGATTACATCGAATAGATCTCCACAAGAGAGGGGGAGAACATTGTATTGAGATCCAAAAAGAGAGAAGTAGCCATCTAGCTAATAACTATGGACCCGTAGGTCTGTGGTAAACTACTCACAACTCATAGGAGGGGCAAGGATGTTGATGTAGAGGCCCTCCGTGGTCGATTCCCCCTCCGACAGAGTGCCGACGTAGGCTCCAAGATGGGATCTCGCGATACAGAAGGTTACGGTGGTGGAAATTGTGTTTCGTGGTTCCCTCGGATGTTTTCGGGGTCCGTGGATATATATATGAAGAAGAAGTACGTCGGTGAACGCCCGAGGGGCCCACAAGACAGGGGGCGTGCCCTACAGGGGGGGCCCTCCTATCTCGTGGGGCCCTCGAAGCTTTCTTGTCTTGCACTCGAGGCTCTCCGGATCAGATTTGTTCCAAAAATAACGCTCCCGAAGGTTTCATTCCGTTTGGACTCCGTTTGATATTCCTTTTCTTCGAAATACTGAAATAGGCAAAAAAATAGCAATATGGGCTAGGCCTCCGGTTAGTAGGTTAGTCCCAAAAATGATATAAATGTGTAGAATAAAGCCCATAAACATCCAAAACAGGTAATATAATAGCATGGAACAATCAAAAATTATAGATACGTTGGAGACATATCAAGCATCCCCAAGCTTAATTCCTGCTCGTCCTCGAGTAGGTAAATGATAAAAACAGAATTTTTGATGTGGAATGCTACCTAGCATAATTCATAATGTAAGTTTCTTCCATTGTGGCATGAATGTTCAGATCCAAGTAATACAAAATAAAAGTTCATATTGACATAAGAAATAGTAATACTTCAAGCATACTAAGCAAGTAATCATGTCTTCTCAAAATAGCATGGCCAAAAGAAAGTTATCCCTACAAAATCATATAGTCTGGCTATGCTCTATCTTCATCACACAAAGTATTTAATCATGCACAACCCTGATGACGAGCGAAGCAATTGTTTCATACTTTAATAATCTCAAACTCTTTCAACTTTCGTGCAATACATGAGCGTGAGCCATCGACATAGCACTATATGTGGAATAGAATGGTGGTTGTGGAGAAGACAAAAAAGGAGAAGACAGTCTCACATCAACTAGGCGTATCAACGGGCTATGGAGATGCCCATTAATAGATATCAATGTGAGTGAGTAGGGATTGCCATGCAACGGATGCACTAGAGCTATAAATATATGAAAGCTCAACAAAAGAAAACTAGTGGGGGTGCATCCAACTTGCTTGCTCATGAAGACCTAGGGCATTTTGAGGAAGCCCATCATTGGAATATACAAGTCAAGTTCTATAATGAAAAATTCCCACTAATATAGGAAAGTGACAACATATGAGACTCTCTATCATGAAGATCATGGTGCTATTTTGAAGCACAAGTGTGGAAAAAGAGATAGTAGCATTGTCCCTTCTCTCTTTTTCTCTCATTCTCTCTTTTTTTCTTTTCTTTTTTTTCTTTTTGGACTTCTTTTTTTACTTTTTCTTTGGCCTTTTTTTCTTTTTTTTTGTAAAGTCCGAAGTCTCATCCCGAGTTGTGGGGGAATCATAGTCTTCATCATCCTTTCCTCACTGGGACAATGCTCTAATAATGAAGATCATCACACTTTTATGGATTTACAACTCAAAGCTAGAACAAGATATGACTCTATGTGAATGCCTCCGGCAGTATACCGGGATATGAAATGAATCAAGAGCGACATGTATGAAGATTATGATGGTGGCTTTGCCACAAATACGATGTTAACTACATGATCATGCAAAGAGCAATATGACAAAAGTAATGTGTGTCATATGAACGGAACGGTGGAAAGTTTCATGGCAATATATCTCGAAATGGCTATGGAAATGCCATAATAGGTAGGTATGGTGGCTGTTTTGAGGAAGGTATATGATGGGTGTATGGTACCGGCGAAAGTTGCACGATACAAGAGAGGCTAGCAATAATGGAGGGGTGAAAGGGTGCGTATAATCCATGGACTCAACATTAGTCAAAAGAACTCATATACTTGTTGTAAAAATTTAGAAGTCATCAAAAACCAAAGCATTACACGAATGCTCCTAGGGGGACAGATTGGTAGGAAAATACCATCGCTTGTCCCCGACTGCCACTCATAAGGAAGACAATCAATAAGTAAAATTGTGCTCCAACTTCATCACAAAGCGGTTCACCATACGTGCATGCTACGGGAATCGCAAACTTCAACACAAGCATTCTTTAAATCCATAATTACCCAACTAGCATGACTTTAATATTACTACCTCCATATCTCAAAGCAATTATCAAGCATCAAATTGATCATAGCATCCAATTCACTTTCTATGATAGTTTTTATTATACCCAACTTGGATGCTCATCATTCTAGGACCAAATTAAAACCATAGCAAATACCATGCCGTTCTAAGATACTCTCAAAATAATATAAGTGAAGCATGAGAGACTAGCAATTTCTTCAAAATTAATCCACCACCATGCTCTAAAAGATATAAGTGAAGCACTAGAGCAAAAACTATCAAGCTCAACAGATATAAGTGAAGCACATAGAGTATTCTAGCAAATTCTAATCAAATAGGATTTTCCCAAAAGGTGTGTTACAGCAAGGATGATTGTGGTAAACTAACAAGCAAAGACCAATATAATACACGATGCTCCAAGCAAAACACATATCATGTGGCGAATAAAAATATAGCTCCAAGTAAAGTTACCAATGAATGAAGACGAAAGAGGGGATGCCTTCCCGGGGCATCCCCAAGCTTAGGCTTTTGGCTATTCTTGAATATCTTGGGGTGCCATAAGCATCCCCAAGCTTAGGCTCTTGCCACTCTTTATTCCATAGTCCATAAAAGCTTTACCCAAAACTTGAAAACTTCACAACACAAAACTCAACAGGAAATCTTATAAGCTCCGTTAGTGAAAGAAAACAAAACCATCACATAAGGTACTATAATGAACTCATTCTTTATTTATTTTGGTGTTAAACCTACTGTATTCCAACTTCCTTATGGTTTATAAACTAATTTATTAGCCATAGATGCATTGAAATAAGCAAAGAACACATGAAAAACAGAATCTGTCAAAAACAGAACAATTTGTAGCAATCTGTAACTAACGCAAACTTCTGGAACTCTAAAAATCCTACCAAAATAGGACGTACTGGAAAATGAGTTTATTGATCATCAGAAAAAAAGAATCAATGCAAAAGCACGTTTCTGTGATTTATTGAATTGTTTCTCGTGAGCGTAAAGTTTCTGTTTTTCAGCAGAATCAAATCAACCATCATCGTAGTTTATCCTATAGGTTCTACTTGGCACAAACACTAAACAAAAGATAAAAACACATCTAACCAGAAAGTAGAAACAAAATTTAACACTAAACAGGAACAAAAACAAAGAACATAAAGAAAAAATGGGTTGCCTCCCAACTAGCGCTATCGTTTAACGCCCCTAGTTAGGCATAAAAGCAAGGATAGATGTAACGAGTGCCATCTTTGGCACTTGATTCATAAGTAGCACGCATGATAGATTCATAAGGTAATTTGACTTTATTTCTTGGAAAGTGCTCCATGCCTTTCTTTAAAGGAAATTGGAATCTAATGTTCCCTTCTTTCATATCAATAATCGCACCAATCGTTCTAAGGAAAGGTCTACCAAGAATAATAGGGCAAGAAAGATTGCAATCTATATCAAGAACGATAAAATCTACGGGCACCAAATTTCTATTTGCAACAATAAGAACATCATTGATCCTTCCCATAGGCTTTTTAATGGTGGAATCCGCAAGGTGCAAATTTAAAGAGCAATCATCAAGATCATGGAAATCTAGAATATCACATAAAGTTTTCGGAATCGTGGAAACACTAACACCCAAATCACACAAAGCAAAACAGTCAAAATCTTTAATTCTAATCTTTATAGTAGGTTCCCACTCATCATTGAGTTTTCTAGGTATAGAAACTTCCAAATTTAGTTTTTCATCATAAGATTGCATCAAGGCATCAAGAATATGTTTGGTAAAAGCTTTGTTTTGACTATAAGCATGAGGAGAATTAACAACGGATTGCAACAAGGAAATACAACCTTTTAAAGAGAAATTATCATAATCAAATTCCTTGAACTCCGAGATAGTAGGTTCAACATTATTAGAAGTTGAGGATTCTCCAATCTCTCTTTTACCACATTTAGCATTAAGATCTAAAGACTCCGAATTCTTGGGACGCCTTCTAGGCAAAGTTGATTCATCATCACTCCCATAATCATCAAAATTCATATTGCAAAACATAGATCTAATCGGAGACGCATCAATAACTTTAAGATCCTCATCATTATTTTCATGGCGACTAGAAGAACACACTTTTATATAGCTTTCTTTTTTAGCACGCAATCTAGCGGTTCTCTCCTTGCACTCGTCAATGGAGATTCTCATTACTTTGAGAGAGTCATTGATATCATGCTTAGGAGAAGAAGATCCAAGTTTAAGAGAATTAACATCAAGTGAAAGTCTATCAACGTTCCTAGCCAAATCATCAACTTTGAGCAATTTTTCTTCAACCAAAGCATTAAAATTCTTTTGAAAAATCATAAATTCTTTCACACTATTCTCAAAATCAGAGGGAATCTTATTAAAATTACCATAAGAATTATTGTAGGAATTTCCATAATTATTAGAGGGATTACTAGGGAACGGTCCAGCATTAAAATTTCCTCTATAAGCATTGTTTCCAAAACTATTCCTACCAACAAAATTCACATCCATAGATTCATTATTATTCTCAATCAAGGAAGACAAAGGCATATCATTAGGATCAAGAGGAGTATTTTTAGTAGCAAACATCTTCATAAGTTCATCCGTCTTTCCACTCAAAACATTGATTTCTTCTATAGCATGCACTTTTTACTAGAAGATCTTTTGGTGTGCCATTGAGAATAATTAGCCATAATATTATCAAGTAATTTTGTAGCATCTCCTAACGTAATTTCCATAAACGTGCCTCCCGCGGACGAATCTAAGAGATTTCTAGAGGCAAAGTTCAAACCGGCATAAAAAATTTGTATGATCATCCATAAATTCAAACCATGAGTAGGGCAATTGCGAAGCATCAATTTCATTCTTTCCCAAGATTGGGAAATATGCTCATGATCAAGTTGTTCAAAATTCATAATATCGTTCCTAAGAGTGATGATCTTAGCGGGAGGAAAATACTTAGAGATAAAAGCATCTTTGCACTTTTCCAAGAATCAATACTATTTTTAGGCAAAGACGAAAACCAAACTTTAGCACGATCTCTAAGTGAAAACGGAAATAAATTCAATTTGACGATATTGTTATCCATATCTTTCTTCTTTTGCATATCACACAAATCAACAAAATTGTTTAGATGAGTAGCGGCATCTTCACTAGGAAGGCCGGCGAATTGATCTTTCATAACAAGATTCAGCAAAGCAGCATTGATTTCACAAGACTCAACATCATTAAGAGGAGCAATGGGAGTACTAAGGAAATCATTATTATTGGTATTCGAGAAATCACACAACTTGGTATTATCTTGTGCCATGGCAACAAGTAATCCAACACACAAGCAAACAGAAAAAGGCAAGCGGAAAAGAGAGGAGGAGATTGGGAAGGAGAGGGCGAATAAAACGGCGAGGGTGAAGTGGGGAAGAGGAAAACGAGAGGCAAATGGCAAATAATGTAAATGCGAGGGAGATAGGTTTGTGATAGGTACTTGGTATGTCTTGATTTGAGAGAAGACCTACCTGGCAACGGTGCCAGAAATCCTTCTTGCTACGTCTTGAGCTAGCGTTGGTTTTCCCCGAAGAGGAGAGGGTGATGCAGCAAGTGTAGCGTAAGTATTTCCCTCAGTTTTTGAGAACCAAGGTATCAATCCAGTAGGAGGCTCCTCAAAAGTCCCACGTACCTACACAAACAAACTGAGAACTCGCAACCAACGCAATAAAGGGGTTGTCAATCCCTTCACGGCCACTTGCGAAAGTGAGATCTGATAGAGATAGTATGATAAGATAAATATATTTTTGGTATTTTATAATATAGATGCAAGAAAGTAAAGATGCAAATAAAAGTAGATTGAAAGCAAATATGATAAGAGATAGACCTGGGGGCCATAGGTTTCACTAGAGGCTTCTCTCGAGAGCATAAGTATTACGGTGGGTGAACAAATTACTGTCGAGCAATTGATAGAAAAGCGAATAATTATGACGTTATCTAGGCATGATCATGTATATAGGCATCCCAGCCATAACAAGTAGACCGACTCCTGCCTGCATCTACTACTACTACTTCACACATCGACCGACTCCTGCCTGCATCTAGAGTATTAAGTTCATAAGAACAGAGTAACGCATTAAGCAAGATGATATGATGTAGAGGGATAAATTCATGCAATATGATATAAACCCCATCTTGTTATCCTCGATGGCAACAATACAGTACGTGTCTTGCAACCCTTTCTATCACTGGGTAAGAACACCGCAAGATTAAACCCAAAGCTAAGCACTTCTCCCATGGCAAGAAAGATCAATCTAGTAGGCCAAACCAAACCGATAATTCGAAGAGACTTGCAAAGATAACTCAATCATACATAAAAGAATTCAGAGGAGATTCAATTAATATCCATAGACAAATATGATCATAAACCTACAATTCGTCGGATCTTGACAAACACACCACAAAAAGAGATTACATCGAATAGATCTCCACAAGAGAGGGGGAGAACATTGTATTGAGATCCAAAAAGAGAGAAGAAGCCATGTAGCTAATAATTATGGACCTGTAGGTCTGTGGTAAACTACTCACAACTCATAGGAGGGGCAAGGATGTTGATGTAGAGGCCCTCCATGGTTGATTCCCCCTCTGGCAGAGTGCCGGCGAAGGCTCCAAGGTGGGATCTCGCGGATACAGAAGGTTACGGTGGTGGAAATTTTGTTTCGTGGTGCCCCCGGATGTTTTCGGGGTCCGTGGATATATATAGGAAGAAGAAGTACATCGGTGGATGCTCGAGGGGCCCACGAGACAGGGGCGTGCCCTACAGGTGGGGGGAGGGCCCTCCTATCTTGTGGGGCCCTCGGAGCTTTCTTGACTTGCACTCCAGGCTCTCCGGATCAGATTTGTTCCAAAAATAACGCTCCCGAAGGTTTTATTCCGTTTGGACTCCGTTTGATATTCCTTTTCTTCGAAATACTAAAATAGGCAAAAAAAACAGCAATATGGGGTGGGCCTCCGGTTAGTAGGTTAGTCCCAAAAATGATATAAATGTGTAGAATAAAGCCCATAAACATCCAAAACAGGTAATATAATAGCACGGAACAATAAAAAATTATAGATACGTTGGAGACGTATCATATCTCAGGATAAATCGGGTTGGCTTAGTGGGTGCTGCATGCCTGAGCCCTGAACGGACTGGGAAGGTAGGCACGGCGGCACACCCGGGCAACGGTGATGCTGTTGGGCGAGCGGCTCCTGACCTCCTGTTAGTCCAGTGTCTCCTCCTAGAGTCATGCCGTCCGGGGACGGCAAGTCGCCAGCGAGGCAGGCGGCTGGGGGCGAGTAGAGATCGGAAGCGCGTAGTAGAACAGAGGGGAATCGGGGCCTAGGACAACCCAAAATCCTAGGGTGGGCCGTGGCGCACCATGGGAACCCTGCAGAGATACACACCCGAGCGACGAACATGCATTTTCGAAACTAAATTAGGAACATTTAGCTGACCAATTAAACGACTCTATTTTAATAATATCAGATTCATATTTGAACAACTAAGCTTGTTTAGCTTGATGGGTGGAGCAGTGCTATTATGACACGAAGCACGTATTCTGATCGTAGAGTGATCATAAAAGGGGGAAACTCTAAGCATAATTTTTTAGCAAAATAGGGTTTCCCCTTTGATTTCTATTAAATAAACCACCACGAAACCAACATGATCAATTGAAACCTAAGCATGATCAGTTAAACCGTATTATGACTGTGCAATGGCAGATTTGAAGCTGCAAACCAGAGAAATGACATTTAGCATCCATTGTGTGCTTCGAACTAAGAACTAAATTCTAAGAGATGAAAAGAAAGTAGAGTAACCAAGTTACAATCTATTTTCTGGTTGAGATCAAAAAGTTGAGGAGATATGAAGTACCACCTCTCTTGCGGCGCCGTGTAGGCATCGGGGGTGCGATGGCTGCTGTGGCATTGAAGTGGATCTGCGATGGTAGACAGGTGCATTAGGGGATAGGTCATGTTGCAGTGGAAGAGAAGGTCATGTGAGCGGCCCCAGCAAAGAGGACAACGACGCCGATGAAGCGAGAGGATGCGATGTGAGGCTCTTGGTCCGTCGCCGTGGATGAGAAACGTCCATCTCTAGCAGTGGACGATGTGGTCTTGGTAGGCGCTCCGACATGGTGGAGGACGGTGGCGATGGATGGAGTGAAGGACGGCGGCGATGGATGGGGTCGAGGACGGTGGCGATGGATGGCGTGGCAGACAGAGGAAGCTGGTGTGGGGATGGTGTTCTAGCGCGGATGATGTATGAATGGGAAAATGGAGGGAGAGGTACGGGGAACCATGTTTTTGGGACGCACCTGTCTGAAATATGGGAAAGTTGCGAACTTAGCCGCCGTTTAAAATTTGGTCGTCTCGTCGGTTGGGGATAGGACGGTAATCTCGCATCTCGCCAATATTTCCATAGAGCGATTTCGGGCGAGGATAGGGTGGTTGGTGTTGGGGAACGTAGCAGAAATTCAAAATTTTCCTACGTGTCACCAAGATCTATCTATGGAGAAACCAGCAACGAGGGGAAGGAGAGTGCATCTACATACCCTTGTAGATCGCTAAGAGGAAGCGTTCAAGAGAACGGGGTTGAAGGAGTCGTACTCGTCGTGATCCAAATCACCGAAGATCCTAGTGCCGAACGGACGACACCTCCGCGTTCAACACACGTACAGCCCGGTGACGTCTCCCATGCCTTGATCCAGCAAGGAGAGAGGGAGAGGTTGGGGAAGACTCCATCCAGCAGCAGCACAACAACGTGGTGGTGGTGGAGGAGCATGGTGATCCAGCAGGGCTTCGCCAAGCACCGCGAGATATGAGGAGAAAGAGAGGTAGGGCTGTGCCAACAGGAGAAGAACTTTGTGTGTTGGGCTGCCCCTTTGCCTCCACTATATATAGGGAGAGAGGGGGGGCTGCGCCCCCACTAGGGTTCCACCCGTATGGGCGGCGGCCAGCCCTAGATCCCATCTAGGGGGGCGGCCAAGGGGGGGGAGAGGAAACTTGCCCCCCAAGAAAGGTGGGTGCGCCCCTCCCCAAACCCTAGGCACCTTGGGCCCTTGTGGGGGGGCGCACCAGCCCACCTGGGGCTGGTACCCTCCCACACTTGGCCCATGCTGCCCTCTGGTGATGGTGGCCCCACTTGGTGGACCCCCGAGACCCTCCCGGTGGTCCCGGTACGTTACCGATAAAATCCAAAACTTTTCCGGTGACCAAAACAGGATTTCCCATATATAAATCTTTACCCCCGGACCATTCCGGAACTCCTCGTGACGTCCGAGATCTCATCCGGGACTCCGAACAACATTCGGTAACCACATACAAACTTCCTTTATAACCCTAGCGTCATCGAACCTTAAGTGTGTACACCCTACGGGTTCGGGAACCATGTAGACATGACCGAGACGTTCTCCGGTCAATAACCAATAGCGGGATCTGGATACCCATGTTGGTTCCCACATGTTCCATGATGATCTCATCGGATGAACCACGATGTCGAGGATTCGATCAATCCCGTATACAATTCCCTTTGTCTAGCGGTATTATACTTGCCCAAGATTCGATTGTCGGTATCCCGATACCTTGTTCAATCTCGTTACCGGCAAGTCTCTTTACTCGTTCCGTAACACATCATCCCGTGATCAACCCCTTGGTCACATTGTGCACATTACGATGATGTCCTACCGAGTGGGCCCATAGAAACCTCTCCGTTTACACGGAGTGAAAAATCCCAGTCTCGATTCGTGCCAACCCAACAGACACTTTCGGAGATACCCGTAGTTGTGACGTTTGGTGCACCCAAAGCATTCCTACGGTATCCGGGAGTTGCACAATCTCATGGTCTAAGGAAATGATACTTGACATTAGAAAAGCTTTAGCATACGAACTACGATCTTTGTGCTAGGCTTAGGATTGGGTCTTGTCCATCACATCATTCTCCTAATGATGTGATCCTGTTATCAACGACATTCAATGTCCATGGTCAGGAAACCGTAACCATCTATTGATCAACGAGCTAGTCAACTAGAGGCTTACTAGGGACATGGTGTTGTCTATGTACCCACACGTGTATATGAGTTTCCTATCAATACAATTATAGCATGGATAATAAACGATTATCATGAACAAGGAAATATAATAATAACCAATTTATTATTGCCTCTAGGGCATATTTCCAACAGTCTCCCACTTGCACTAGAGTCAATAATCTAGTTCACATCGCCATGTGATTAACACTGATAGGTCACATTGCCATGTGACCAACATCCAAAGAGTTTACTAGTGTTACTAAACTAGTTCACATCACCATGTGATTAAGACTCAATGAGTTCTGGGGTTTGATCATGTTTTGCTTGTGAGAGAAGTTTTAGTCAACGGGTCTGCAACATTCAGATTCGTATGTATTTCGCAAATCTCTAGGTCATATTGTAAATGCTGCTTCCACGCTCCACTTGGAGCTATTCCAAATGGTCGCTCCACTATACGTATCCGGTTTGCTACTCAGAGTCATTCCGATAGGCGCTAAAGCTTACATTGACGTAACCCTTTACGCTGAACTCTTTATCACCTCCATAATCGAGAAACATGTCCTTCATTTACTCCAAGGACAATTTTGACCGCTGTCCAATGATCCATTCCTGGATCATTCTTGTACCCCTTGACTGACTCATGGCAAGGCACACTTCCGGTGCGGTGCACAACATAGCATACTATAGAGCCTATGTCTGAAGCATAGGGGACGACCTTCGTCCTTTCTCTCTCTTCTGCCGTGGTCGAGCTTTAACTCTTAACTTCATACCTTACAACTCAGGCAAGAACTCCTTCTTTGACTGATCCATCTTAAACACCTTCAAGATCATGTCAAGGTATGTGCTCATTTGAAAGTACCATTTAGCGTTTTTGATCTATCCTCATAGATCTTGATGCTCAATGTTCAAGCAGCTTAATTCAGGTTTTCTATTGGAAAAAAACACTTTTCAAATAACCCTATATGCTTTCCAGAAATTCTACGTTACTTCTGATCAACATTATGTTAACAACATATACTCATCAGAAATTCTATAGTGCTCCCACTCACTTCTTTGGAAATACAAGTTTCTCATAAACTTTGTATAAACCAAAAATCTTTGATCATCTCATCAAAGCGTACATTCCAACTCCGAGATGCTTACTCCAGTCCTCAGAAGGATTGCTGGAGCTTTGCATACTTGTTAGCATCTTTCAGGATTGTCAAAACCTTCTGGTTGTATCACATACAACCTTTCCTCACAAAAAACTGGTAAGGAAACTTGTTTTGACATGCATCTGCCAGATTTCATAAATGGAGCTTATGCTAACATGATTCCAACGGACTTAAGCATCGCTACAGATGAGAAAATCTCATCGTAGTCAACTCCTTGAACTTGTGAAAAAACTCTTCGCCACAAGTCGAGCTTCATAGATGGTGAAATTACCGTCCACGTCCGTTTTCTTCTTAAAGACCCATTTATCTCAATGGCTTGCCGATCATCGGGCAAGACCACCAAAGTCCATGCTTTGTATACATGGATCCTCTCTCGGATTTTATGGCCTCGAGCCATTTGTCGGAATCCGGGGCCACCATCGCTTCTCCATAGCTCGTAGGTTCATTGTTGTCTAGCAACATGACCTCCAAGACAGGATTACCGTACCACTCCGAAGCAGTACGCGTCCTTGTCGTCCTACAAGGTTCGGTAGTGACTTGATCTGAAGCATCATGATCACTATCATCAGCTTCCACTTCAATTGGTGTAGGTGCCACATGAACAACTTCTTGTGCCCTGCTACACACTGGTTGAAGTGATGATTCGATAACCTCATCAAGTCTCCACCTCCCACTCAATTCTTTCGAGAGAAACTTTTCCTCAAGAAAGGACCCATTTTAGAAACAATTACTTTTGCTTTCGGATCAGAGATAGGAGGCATACCCAACCATTTTGGGTATCCTATGAAGATGTATTTATCCGTTTTGGGTTCAAGCTTATCACGATGAAACTTTTTCACATAAGCGTCGCAACCCCAAACTTTTTAAGAAATGACAACTTAGGTTTCTCCAAACCATAGTTCAAACGGCCTCGTCTCAACGGAATTACGTGGTGCCCTTATTAAAGTGAGTGTGGTTGTATCTAATGCCTAACCCATGAACGATAGTGGTAATTCGATAAGAGACATCATGCTACGCACCATATCCAATAGGGTGCAACTATGATGTTCGGACACACCATCACACTATGGTGTTCCAGGCGGTATTAGTTGTGAAACAATTTCCACAATGTCTTAATTGTGTGCCAAAGCTCGTAACTCAGATACTCATCTCTATGATCATATCATAGACATTTTATCCTCTTGTCACAATGATCTTCATTCTGAAATTACTTGAACCATTCAATAATTCAGACTTGTGTTTCATCAAGTAAATATACTCAACATCTACTCGAATCATCTGTGAAGTAAGAACATAACGATATTCACTGCATGCCTCAGCACTCATTGGACTGCACACACCAAAATGTGTTACTTCCACTACTAGGAAAAGGGCTATAGATGGAAATGGCACTAATGGCGCACCAGACATGTGGTGCGCCATTAGTATATACTAATGGCGCACCACCTTCTGATGCGCCATTAGTGTTGAAACTACTAATGGCGCACCCTGCCTACGGTGCGCCATTAGTACCAATTTTTTTTTTGAACTAGTGCGCCTGTCCGAACATACTAATGGCGCATCGTGTGTGTGGTGCGCCATTACTAGTTAAACTAGTAATGGCGCACCATGCCACGGTGCGCCATTAGTAACCTTGGCCACCACTTCC
>NC_041393.1:18039118-18052535 GCF_002162155.2 Triticum dicoccoides | reverse complement strand
TTTTTAGTTTTAAAAAAAATAAAACAAAATGATAAAAATGTCAAAAAAATAAAAGAAAATAAGTTTCCCATTTGATATGTGGCCTAGTTGTTGGGAAAATTTGCAAATATGAATTTTGACTTCATTTGCAAAATCTCGCGAGAATTTGTAAAAATGGGCATAACTTTTGCATACTAACTCGGATGAAAAAGTTTTTTATATGAAAAATCATCTACTCGAGGGGCCCACGAGACAGGGGCGTGCCCTACAGGTGGGGGAGGGCCCTCCTATCTCGTGGGGCCCTCAGAGATTTCTTGACTTGCACTCCAGGCTCTCCGGATCAGATTTGTTCCAAAAATAACGCTCCCGAAGGTTTTATTCCGTTTGGACTCCGTTTGATATTCCTTTTCTTCGAAATACTAAAATAGGCAAAAAAACAGCAATATGGGGTGGGCCTCCGGTTAGTAGGTTAGTCCCAAAAATGATATAAATGTGTAGAATAAAGCCCATAAACATCCAAAACAGGTAATATAATAGCACGGAACAATAAAAAATTATAGATACATTGGAGACGTATCATATCTCAGGATAAATCGGGTTGGCTTAGTGGGTGCTGCATGCCTGAGCCCTGAACGGACTGGGAAGGTAGGCACGGCGGCACACCCGGGCAACGGTGATGCTGTTGGGCGAGCGGCTCCTGACCTCCTGTTAGTCCAGTGTCTCCTCCTAGAGTCATGCCGTCCGGGGACGGCAAGTCGCCAGCGAGGCAGGCGGCTGGGGGCGAGTAGAGATCGGAAGCGCGTAGTAGAACAGAGGGGAATCGGGGCCTAGGACAACCCAAAATCCTAGGGTGGGCCGTGGCGCACCATGGGAACCCTGCAGAGATACACACCCGAGCGACGAACATGCATTTTCGAAACTAAATTAGGAACATTTAGCTGACCAATTAAACGACTCTATTTTAATAATATCAGATTCATATTTGAACAACTAAGCTTGTTTAGCTTGATGGGTGGAGCAGTGCTATTATGACACGAAGCACGTATTCTGATCGTAGAGTGATCATAAAAGGGGGAAACTCTAAGCATAATTTTTTAGCAAAATAGGGTTTCCCCTTTGATTTCTATTAAATAAACCACCACGAAACCAACATGATCAATTGAAACCTAAGCATGATCAGTTAAACCGTATTATGACTGTGCAATGGCAGATTTGAAGCTGCAAACCAGAGAAATGACATTTAGCATCCATTGTGTGCTTCGAACTAAGAACTAAATTCTAAGAGATGAAAAGAAAGTAGAGTAACCAAGTTACAATCTATTTTCTGGTTGAGATCAAAAAGTTGAGGAGATATGAATAGCACCTCTCTTGCGGTGCCGTGTAGGCATCGGTGGTGCGATGGCTGCTGTGGCATTGAAGTGGATCTGCGATGGTAGACAGGTGCATCAGGGGATAGGTCATGTTGCAGTGGAAGAGAAGGTCATGTGAGCGGCCCCAGCAAAGAGGACGACGACGCCGATGAAGCGAGAGGATGCGATGTGAGGCTCTTGGTCCGTCGCCGTGGATGAGAAACGTCCATCTCTAGCAGTGGACGATGTGGTCTTGGTAGGCGCTCCGGCATGGTGGAGGACGGTGGCGATGGATGGAGTGAAGGCCGGAGGCGATGGATGGGGTCGAGGACGGTGGCGATGGATGGCGTGGCAGACAGAGGAAGCTGGTGTGGGGATGGTGTTCTAGCGCGGATGATGTATGAATGGGAAAATGGAGGGAGAGGTACGGGGAACCATGTTTTTGGGACGCACCTGTCTGAAATATGGGAAAGTTGCGAACTTAGCCGCCGTTTAAAATTTGGTCGTCTCGTCGGTTGGGGATAGGACGGTAATCTCGCATCTCGCCAATATTTCCATAGAGCGATTTCGGGCGACGATAGGGTGGTTGGTGTTGGGGAACGTAGCAGAAATTCAAAATTTTCCTACGTGTCACCAAGATCTATCTATGGAGAAACCAGCAACGAGGGGAAGGAGAGTGCATCTACATACCCTTGTAGATCGCTAAGAGGAAGCGTTCAAGAGAACGGGGTTGAAGGAGTCGTACTCGTCATGATCCAAATCACCGAAGATCCTAGTGCCGAACGGACGACACCTCCGCGTTCAACACACGTACAGCCCGGTGACGTCTCCCATGCCTTGATCCAGCAAGGAGAGAGGGAGAGGTTGGGGAAGACTCCATCCAGCAGCAGCACAACAACGTGGTGGTGGTGGAGGAGCATGGTGATACAGCAGGGCTTCGCCAAGCACCGCGAGATATGAGGAGAAAGAGAGGTAGGGCTGTGCCAACAGGAGAAGAACTTTGTGTGTTGGGCTGCCCCTTTGCCTCCACTATATATAGGGAGAGAGGGGGGGCTGCGCCCCCACTAGGGTTCCACCCGTAGGGGCGGCGGCCAGCCCTAGATTCCATCTAGGGGGGCGGCCAAGGGGGGGGGAGAGGAAACTTGCCCCCCAAGAAAGGTGGGTGCGCCCCTCCCCAAACCCTAGGCACCTTGGGCCCTTGTGGGGGGGCGCACCAGCCCACCTGGGGCTGGTACCCTCCCACACTTGACCCATGCTGCCCTCTGGTGATGGTGGCCCCACTTGGTGGACCCCCGAGACCCTCCCGGTGGTCCCGGTACGTTACCGATAAAACCCAAAACTTTTCCGGTGACCAAAACAGGACTTCCCATATATAAATCTTTACCCCCGGACCATTCCGGAACTCCTCGTGACGTCTGAGATCTCATCCGGGACTACGAACAACAGTCGGTAACCACATACAAACTTCCTTTATAACCCTAGCGTCATCGAACCTTAAGTGTGTAGACCCTACGGGTTCGGGAACCATGTAGACATGACCGAGACGTTCTCCGGTCAATAACCAATAGCGGGATCTGGATACCCATGTTGGTTCCCACATGTTCCATGATGATCTCATCGGATGAACCACGATGTCGAGGATTCGATCAATCCCGTATACAATTCCCTTTGTCTAGCGGTATTATACTTGCCCAAGATTCGATTGTCGGTATCCCGATACCTTGTTCAATCTCGTTACCGGCAAGTCTCTTTACTCGTTCCGTAACACATCATCCCGTGATCAACCCCTTGGTCACATTGTGCACATTACGATGATGTCCTACCGAGTGGGCCCATAGATACCTCTCCGTTTACACGGAGTGACAAATCCCAGTCTCGATTCGTGCCAACCCAACAGACACTTTCGGAGATACCCGTAGTTGTGACGTTTGGTGCACCCAAAGCATTCCTACGGTATCCGGGAGTTGCACAATCTCATGGTCTAAGGAAATGATACTTGACATTAGAAAAGCTTTAGCATACGAACTACGATCTTTGTGCTAGGCTTAGGATTGGGTCTTGTCCATCACATCATTCTCCTAATGATGTGATCCTGTTATCAACGACATTCAATGTCCATGGTCAGGAAACCGTAACCATCTATTGATCAACGAGCTAGTCAACTAGAGGCTTACTAGGGACATGGTGTTGTCTATGTACCCACACGTGTATCTGAGTTTCCTATCAATACAATTATAGCATGGATAATAAACGATTATCATGAACAAGGAAATATAATAATAACCAATTTATTATTGCCTCTAGGGCATATTTCCAACAGTCTCCCACTTGCACTAGAGTCAATAATCTAGTTCACATCGCCATGTGATTAACACTGACAGGTCACATCGCCATGTGACCAACATCCAAAGAGTTTGCTAGTGTTACTAAACTAGTTCACATCACCATGTGATTAAGACTCAATGAGTTCTGGGGTTTGATCATGTTTTGCTTGTGAGAGAAGTTTTAGTCAACGGGTCTGCAACATTCAGATTCGTATGTATTTCGCAAATCTCTATGTCATATTGTAAATGCTGCTTCCACGCTCCACTTGGAGCTATTCCAAATGGTCGCTCCACTATACGTATCCGGTTTGCTACTCAGAGTCATTCCGATAGGTGCTAAAGCTTACATTGACGTAACCCTTTACGCCGAACTCTTTATCACCTCCATAATCGAGAAACATGTCCTTCATTTACTCCAAGGACAATTTTGACCGCTGTCCAATGATCCATTCCTGGATCATTCTTGTACCCCTTGACTGACTCATGGCAAGGCACACTTCCGGTGCGGTACACAACATAGCATACTATAGAGCCTATGTCTGAAGCATAGGGGACGACCTTCGTCCTTTCTCTCTCTTTTGCCGTGGTCGAGCTTTAACTCTTAACTTCATACCTTACAACTCAGGCAAGAACTCCTTCTTTGACTGATCCATCTTAAACACCTTCAAGATCATGTCAAGGTATGTGCTCATTTGAAAGTACCATTTAGCGTTTTTGATCTATCCTCATAGATCTTGATGCTCAATGTTCAAGCAGCTTAATTCAGGTTTTCTATTGGAAAAAAACACTTTTCAAATAACCCTATATGCTTTCCAGAAATTCTACGTTACTTCTGATCAACAATATGTCAGCAACACATACTCATCAGAAATTCTATAGTGCTCCCACTCACTTCTTTGGAAATACAAGTTTCTCATAAACTTTGTATAAACCCAAAATCTTTGATCATCTCATCAAAGCGTACATTCCAACTCCGAGATGCTTACTCCAGTCCTTAGAAGGATTGCTGGAGCTTTGCATACTTGTTAGCATCTTTCAGGATTGTCAAAACCTTCTGGTTGTATCACATACAACCTTTCCTCACAAAAAACTGGTAAGGAAACTTGTTTTGACATGCATCTGCCAGATTTCATAAATGGAGCTTATGCTAACATGATTCCAACGGACTTAAGCATCGCTACAGATGAGAAAATCTCATCGTAGTCAACTCCTTGAACTTGTGAAAAAACTCTTCGCCACAAGTCGAGCTTCATAGATGGTGAAATTACCGTCCACGTCCGTTTTCTTCTTAAAGACCCATTTATCTCAATGGCTTGCCGATCATCGGGCAAGACCACCAAAGTCCATGCTTTGTATACATGGATCCTCTCTCGGATTTTATGGCCTCGAGCCATTTGTCGGAATCCGGGGCCACCATCGCTTCTCCATAGCTCGTAGGTTCATTGTTGTCTAGCAACATGACCTCCAAGACAGGATTACCGTATCACTCCGAAGCAGTACGCGTCCTTGTCGTCCTACAAGGTTTGGTAGTGACTTGATCCGAAGCATCATGATCACTATCATCAGCTTCCACTTCAATTGGAGTAGGTGCCACATGTACAACTTCTTGTGTCCTGCTACACACTGGTTGAAGTGATGATTCGATAACCTCATCAAGTCTCCACCTCCCACTCAATTCTTTCGAGAGAAACTTTTCCTCGAGAAAGGACCCATTTTAGAAACAATTACTTTTGCTTTCGGATCGGAGATAGGAGGCATACCCAACCATTTTGGGTATCCTATGAAGATGTATTTATCCGTTTTGGGTTCAAGCTTATCACGATGAAACTTTTTCACATAAGCGTCGCAACCCCAAACTTTTTAAGAAATGACAACTTAGGTTTCTCCAAACCATAGTTCAAACGGCGTCGTCTCAACGGAATTACGTGGTGCCCTTATTAAAGTGAGTGTGGTTGTATCTAATGCCTAACCCATGAACGATAGTGGTAATTCAATAAGAGACATCATGCTACGCACCTTATCCAATAGGGTGCAACTATGATGTTCGGACACACCATCACACTATGGTGTTCCAGGCGGTATTAGTTGTGAAACAATTTCCACAATGTCTTAATTGCGTGCCAAAGCTCGTAACTCAGATACTCATCTCTATGATCATATCATAGACATTTTATCCTCTTGTCACAATGATCTTCATTCTGAAATTACTTGAACCATTCAATAATTCAGACTTGTGTTTCATCAAGTAAATATACTCAACATCTACTCGAATCATCTGTGAAGTAAGAACATAACGATATTCACTGCATGCCTCAGCACTCATTGGACTGCACACACCAAAATGTGTTACTTCCACTACTAGGAAAAGGGCTATAGATGGAAATGGCACTAATGGCGCACCAGACATGTGGTGCGCCATTAGTATATACTAATGGCGCACCACCTTCTGATGCGCCATTAGTGTTGAAACTACTAATGGCGCACCCTGCCTATGGTGCACCATTAGTACCAATTTTTTTTTGAACTAGTGCGCCTGTCCAAACATACTAATGGCGCACCGTGTGTGTGGTGCGCCATTACTAGTTAGGTGCGCCATTAGTAACCTTGGCCACCACTTCCACCGAATGCACCCCCCCCGGTGGATCGCCTTTTCAGTTTAAAAAAAAATAAAACAAAATGATAAAAATGTCAAAAAAATAAAAGAAAATAAGTTTCCCATGTGATATGTGGCCTAGTTGTTGGGAAAATTTGCAAATATGAATTTTGACTTCATTTGCAAAATCTCGCGAGAATTTGTAAAAATGGGCATAACTTTTGCATACTAACTCGGATGAAAAAGTTTTTTATATGAAAAATCATCTAGTCGAGGGGCCCACGAGACAGGGGCGTGCCCTACAGGTGGGGGGAGGGCCCTCCTATCTCGTGGGGCCCTCGGAGCTTTCTTGACTTGCACTCCAGGCTCTCCGGATCAGATTTGTTCCAAAAATAACGCTCCCGAAGGTTTTATTCCGTTTGGACTCCGTTTGATATTCCTTTTCTTCGAAATACTAAAATAGGCAAAAAAAACAGCAATATGGGGTGGGCCTCCGGTTAGTAGGTTAGTCCCAAAAATGATATAAATGTGTAGAATAAAGCCCATAAACATCCAAAACAGGTAATATAATAGCACGGAACAATAAAAAATTATAGATACGTTGGAGACGTATCATATGTCAGGATAAATCGGGTTGGCTTAGTGGGTGCTGCATGCCTGAGCCCTGAACGGACTGGGAAGGTAGGCACGGCGGCACACCCGGGCAACGGTGATGCTGTTGGGCGAGCGGCTCCTGACCTCCTGTTAGTCCAGTGTCTCCTCCTAGAGTCATGCCGTCCGGGGACGGCAAGTCGCCAGCGAGGCAGACGGCTGGGGGCGAGTAGAGATTGGAAGCGCGTAGTAGAACAGAGGGGAATCGGGGCCTAGGACAACCCAAAATCCTAGGGTGGGCCGTGGCGCACCATGGGAACCCTGCAGAGATACACACCCGAGCGACGAACATGCATTTTCGAAACTAAATTAGGAACATTTAGCTGACCAATTAAACGACTCTATTTTAATAATATCAGATTCATATTTGAACAACTAAGCTTGTTTAGCTTGATGGGTGGAGCAGTGCTATTATGACACGAAGCACGTATTCTGATCGTAGAGTGATCATAAAAGGGGGAAACTCTAAGCATAATTTTTTAGCAAAATAGGGTTTCCCCTTTGATTTCTATTAAATAAACCACCACGAAACCAACATGATCAATTGAAACCTAAGCATGATCAGTTAAACCGTATTATGACTGTGCAATGGCAGATTTGAAGCTGCAAACCAGAGAAATGACATTTAGCATCCATTGTGTGCTTCGAACTAAGAACTAAATTCTAAGAGATGAAAAGAAAGTAGAGTAACCAAGTTACAATCTATTTTCTGGTTGAGATCAAAAAGTTGAGGAGATATGAAGTACCACCTCTCTTGCGGTGCCGTGTAGGCATCGGTGGTGCGATGGCTGCTGTGGCATTGAAGTGGATCTGCGATGGTAGACAGGTGCATCAGGGGATAGGTCATGTTGCAGTGGAAGAGAAGGTCATGTGAGCGGCCCCAGCAAAGAGGACGACGACGCCGATGAAGCGAGAGGATGCGATGTGAGGCTCTTGGTCCGTCGCCGTGGATGAGAAACGTCCATCTCTAGCAGTGGACGATGTGGTCTTGGTAGGCGCTCCGGCATGGTGGAGGACGGTGGCGATGGATGGAGTGAAGGACGGCGGCGATGGATGGGGTCGAGGACGGTGGCGATGGATGGCGTGGAAGACAGAGGAAGCTGGTGTGGGGATGGTGTTCTAGCGCGGATGATGTATGAATGGGAAAATGGAGGGAGAGGTACGGGGAACCATGTTTTTGGGACGCACCTGTCTGAAATATGGGAAAGTTGCGAACTTAGCCGCCGTTTAAAATTTGGTCGTCTCGTCGGTTGGGGATAGGACGGTAATCTCGCATCTCGCCAATATTTCCATAGAGCGATTTCGGGCGAGGATAGGGTGGTTGGTGTTGGGGAACGTAGCAGAAATTCAAAATTTTCCTACGTGTCACCAAGATCTATCTATGGAGAAACCAGCAACGAGGGGAAGGAGAGTGCATCTACATACCCTTGTAGATCGCTAAGAGGAACCGTTCAAGAGAACGGGGTTGAAGGAGTCGTACTCGTCGTGATCCAAATCACCGAAGATCCTAGTGCCGAACGGACGACACCTCCGCATTCAACACACGTACAGCCCGGTGACGTCTCCCATGCCTTGATCCAGCAAGGAGAGAGGGAGAGGTTGGGGAAGACTCCATCCAGCAGCAGCACAACAACGTGGTGGTGGTGGAGGAGCATGGTGATCCAGCAGGGCTTCGCCAAGCACCGCGAGATATGAGGAGAAAGAGAGGTAGGGCTGTGCCAACAGGAGAAGAACTTTGTGTGTTGGGATGCCCCTTTGCCTCCACTATATATAGGGAGAGAGGGGGGGCTGCGCCCCCACTAGGGTTCCACCCGTAGGGGCGGCGGCCAGCCCTAGATCCCATCTAGGGGGGCGGCCAAGGGGGGGGGGAGAGGAAACTTGCCCCCCAAGAAAGGTGGGTGCGCCCCTCCCCAAACCCTAGGCACCTTGGGCCCTTGTGGGGGGGCGCACCAGCCCACCTGGGGCTGGTACCCTCCCACACTTGGCCCATGCTGCCCTCTGGTGATGGTGGCCCCACTTGGTGGACCCCCGAGACCCTCCCGGTGGTCCCGGTACGTTACCGATAAAACCCAAAACTTTTCCGGTGACCAAAACAGGACTTCCCATATATAAATCTTTACCCTCGGACCATTCCGGAACTCCTCGTGACGTTCGAGATCTCATCCGGGACTCCGAACAACATTCGGTAACCACATACAAACTTCCTTTATAACCCTAGCGTCATCGAACCTTAAGTGTGTAGACCCTACGGGTTCGGGAACCATGTAGACATGACCGAGACGTTCTCCGGTCAATAACCAATAGAGGGATCTGGATACCCATGTTGGTTCCCACATGTTCCATGATGATCTCATCGGATGAACCATGATGTCGAGGATTCGATCAATCCCGTATACAATTCCCTTTGTCTAGCGGTATTATACTTGCCCAAGATTCGATTGTCGGTATCCCGATACCTTGTTCAATCTCGTTACCGGCAAGTCTCTTTACTCGTTCCGTAACACATCATCCCGTGATCAACCCCTTGGTCACATTGTGCACATTACGATGATGTCCTACCGAGTGGGCCCATAGATACCTCTCCGTTTACACGGAGTGACAAATCCCAGTCTCGATTCATGCCAACCCAACAGACACTTTCGGAGATACCCGTAGTTGTGACGTTTGGTGCACCCAAAGCATTCCTACGGTATCCGGGAGTTGCACAATCTCATGGTCTAAGGAAATGATACTTGACATTAGAAAAGCTTTAGCATACGAACTACGATCTTTGTGCTAGGCTTAGGATTGGGTCTTGTCCATCACATCATTGTCCTAATGATGTGATCCTGTTATCAACGACATTCAATGTCCATGGTCAGGAAACCGTAACCATCTGTTGATCAACGAGCTAGTCAACTAGAGGCTTACTAGGGACATGGTGTTGTCTATGTACCCACACGTGTATCTGAGTTTCCTATCAATACAATTATAGCATGGATAATAAACGATTATCATGAACAAGGAAATATAATAATAACCAATTTATTATTGCCTCTAGGGCATATTTCCAACAGTCTCCCACTTGCACTAGAGTCAATAATCTAGTTCACATCGCCATGTGATTAACACTGATAGGTCACATCGCCATGTGACCAACATCCAAAGAGTTTATTAGTGTTACTAAACTAGTTCACATCACCATGTGATTAAGACTCAATGAGTTCTGGGGTTTGATCATGTTTTGCTTGTGAGAGAAGTTTTAGTCAACGGGTCTGCAACATTCAGATTCGTATGTATTTCGCAAATCTCTAGGTCATATTGTAAATGCTGCTTCCACGCTCCACTTGGAGCTATTCCAAATGGTCGCTCCACTATACGTATCCGGTTTGCTACTCAGAGTCATTCCGATAGGTGCTAAAGCTTACATTGACGTAACCCTTTATGCCGAACTCTTTATCACCTCCATAATCGAGAAACATGTCCTTCATTTACTCCAAGGACAATTTTGACCGCTGTCCAATGATACATTCCTGGATCATTCTTGTACCCCTTGACTGACTCATGGCAAGGCACACTTCCGGTGCGGTACACAACATAGCATACTATAGAGCCTATGTCTGAAGCATAGGGGACGACCTTCGTCCTTTCTCTCTCTTCTGCCGTGGTCGAGCTTTAACTCTTAACTTCATACCTTACAACTCAGGCAAGAACTCCTTCTTTGACTGATCCATCTTAAACACCTTCAAGATCATGTCAAGGTATGTGCTCATTTGAAAGTACCATTTAGCGTTTTTGATCTATCCTCATAGATCTTGATGCTCAATGTTCAAGCAGCTTAATTCAGGGTTTCTATTGGAAAAAAACACTTTTCAAATAACCCTATATGCTTTCCAAAAATTCTACGTTACTTCTGATCAACAATATGTCAACAACATATACTCATCAGAAATTCTATAGTGCTCCCACTCACTTCTTTGGAAATACAAGTTTCTCATAAACTTTGTATAAACCCAAAATCTTTGATCATCTCATCAAAGCGTACATTCCAACTCCGAGATGCTTACTCCAGTCCTCAGAAGGATTGCTGGAGCTTTGCATACTTGTTAGCATCTTTCAGGATTGTCAAAACCTTCTGGTTGTATCACATACAACCTTTCCTCACAAAAAACTAGTAAGGAAACTTGTTTTGACATGCATCTGCCAGATTTCATAAATGGAGCTTATGCTAACATGATTCCAACGGACTTAAGCATCGCTACAGATGAGAAAATCTCATCGTAGTCAACTCCTTGAACTTGTGAAAAAACTCTTCGCCACAAGTCGAGCTTCATAGATGGTGAAATTACCGTCCACGTCCGTTTTCTTCTTAAAGACCCATTTATCTCAATGGCTTGCCGATCATCGGGCAAGACCACCAAAGTCCATGCTTTGTATACATGGATCCTCTCTCGGATTTTATGGCCTCGAGCCATTTGTCGGAATCCGGGGCCACCATCGCTTCTCCATAGCTCGTAGGTTCATTGTTGTCTAGCAACATGACCTCCAAGACAGGATTACCGTACCACTCCGAAGCAGTACGCGTCCTTGTCGTCCTACAAGGTTCGGTAGTGACTTGATCTGAAGCATCATGATCACTATCATCAGCTTCCACTTCAATTGGTGTAGGTGCCACATGAACAACTTCTTGTGCCCTGCTACACACTGGTTGAAGTGATGATCCGATAACCTCATCAAGTCTCCACCTCCCACTCAATTCTTTCGAGAGAAACTTTTCCTCGAGAAAGGACCCATTTTAGAAACAATTACTTTTGCTTTCGGATCGGAGATAGGAGGCATACCCAACCATTTTGGGTATCCTATGAAGATGTATTTATCCGTTTTGGGTTCAAGCTTATCACGATGAAACTTTTTCACATAAGCGTCGCAACCCCAAACTTTTTAAGAAATGACAACTTAGGTTTCTCCAAACCATAGTTCAAACGGCGTCGTCTCAACGAAATTACGTGGTGCCCTTATTAAAGTGAGTGTGGTTGTATCTAATGCCTAACCCATGAACGATAGTGGTAATTCGATAAGAGACATCATGCTACGCACCATATCCAATAGGGTGCAACTATGATGTTCGGACACACCATCACACTATGGTGTTCCAGGCGGTATTAGTTGTGAAACAATTTCCACAATGTTTTAATTGCGTGCCAAAGCTCGTAACTCAGATACTCATCTCTATGATCATATCATAGACATTTTATCCTCTTGTCACAATGATCTTCATTCTGAAATTACTTGAACCATTCAATAATTCAGACTTGTGTTTCATCAAGTAAATATACTCAACATCTACTCGAATCATCTGTGAAGTAAGAACATAACAATGTTCACTGCATGCCTCAGCACTCATTGGACTGCACACACCAAAATGTGTTACTTCCATTACTAGGAAAAGGGCTATAGATGGAAATGGCACTAATGGCGCACCAGACATGTGGTGCGCCATTAGTATATACTAATGGCGCACCACCTTCTGATGCGCCATTAGTGTTGAAACTACTAATGGCGCACCCTGCCTACGGTGCGCCATTAGTACCAAATTTTTTTTTGAACTAGTGCGCCTGTCCAAACATACTAATGGCGCACCGTGTGTGTGGTGCGCCATTACTAGTTAAACTAGTAATGGCGCACCATGCCACGGTGCGCCATTAGTGACCTTGGCCACCACTTCCACCGAATGCAACCCCCCCCCCTCATGGTTTCTTCTCCCTCCTCCCCAGTGGATCGCCTTTTCAGTTTAAAAAAAAATAAAACAAAATGATAAAAATGTCAAAAAAATGAAAGAAAATAAGTTTCCCATGTGATATGTGGCCTAGTTGTTGGGAAAATTTGCAAATATGAATTTTGACTTCATTTGCAAAATCTCGCGAGAATTTGTAAAAATGGGCATAACTTTTGCATACTAACTCGGATGAAAAAGTTTTTTATATGAAAAATCATCTACTCGAAAAGTTACATCCAAATTTAACGGGGGAACCCCGTTAAACATTTTCAAAATCCTCAAAAACCTAACAGAAAAAAAGATACGGGGCTTTTAAGATCTAGAGAGGCAAAAAAATCAAAAAAAATCAAACTTACTAATGGCGCACCTGCCCATGGTGCGCCATTAGTATCTTCCCTCCTTCAAAATTTAGAATAAGTCAAAAAAATAAAAAAAAATTACTAATGGCGCACCTGACCATGGTGCGCCATTAGTACCTTCCCGCCTTCAAAGTTCAAAATAAATCAAAAAAATAAAAAAAAATTACTAATGGCGCACCTCACCATGGTGCGCCATTAGTATCTTCCCGCCTTCAAAATTCAAAATAAATCAAAAAAATAAAAAAAATTACTAATGGCGCACCTGCCCGCGGTGCGCCATTAGTATGCCGTATATATGGCTGGTCCTCTCCTCCTCTCTTCATTTCATCTTCCCTTCTCTCCTCCTCTGCGGCGACCTCCTCCTACCTCCTCCCTCCTCCCTCCTCCCTCCTCCCTCCTCCCCTCCC
>NC_041393.1:18014160-18037876 GCF_002162155.2 Triticum dicoccoides | reverse complement strand
GCACCAGTGGTGCGCCATTAGTATACCAGATACTAATGGCGCACCACTGGTGCGCCATTAGTAAAAATTACTAATGGCGTGCTGTTAGTGGCGCACCACAGATGCGCCATTAATGGCCATAATAGGTGCGCCATTAGTAGAGGTTTTTCTAGTAGTGTTCCAACAAGTTGCTATCTTGTTCCATCTTACTGAAAACGAGGCTTTTTCAGTCATCTTACCCATGTGGTATAATTTGCATATCTCAAGTGATTCAAAATCAAGTGAGTCCAAACGATCTATCTGCATGGAGTTTCTTCATGCGTATACACCAATAGACATGGTTCGCATGTCTCAAACTTTTCAAAAACGAGTGAGTCCAAAGATCCATCAACATGGAGCTTCTTCATGCGTTTTATACCAATATGACTTACATGGCAGTGCCACAAGTAAGTGGTACTATCATTACTATCTTATATCTTTTGGCATGAAAATGTGTATCACTACGATCGAGATTCAATAAACCTTTCTTTTAGGTGTAAGACCATTGAAGGTATTATTCAAATAAATAGAGTAACCATTATTCTCCTTAAATGAATAACCGCATTGCGATAGACATAATCCAATCATCTCTATGCTCAACGCAAACACCAAATAACACTATTCAGGTTTAGCACCAATCTCGATGGTAGAGGGAGCGTGCGATGCTTGATCACATCAACCTTGGAAACACTTCCAACACATATCGTCAGCTTACCTTTAGCTAGTCTCCGTTTATTCCGTAGCCTTTTATTTCGAGTTACTAACACTTAGCAACCGAACCGGTACCCAATACCCTGGTGCTACTAGGAGTACTAGTAAAGTACACATTTAATTCAATGTATATCCAATAAACTTCTATCGACCTTGCCAGCCTTCTCATCTACCAAGTATCTAGGGTGGTTCTGCTTCAGTGTCCGTTCCTCTCATTACGGAAGCACTTAGTCTCAGGTTTGGGTTCTACCTTGGGTTTCTTCACTAGAGCAGCAACTGTTTTGCTGTTTCATGAAGTATCCCTTGTTGCCCTTGCCCTTCTTGAAACTAGTGGTTTTACCAACCATAAACAATTGATGCTCGTACTTGACTTCTACTTTTGCGGTGTCAAACGTCGCGAACACTTCAAGGATCATCATATCTATCCCTGATATGTTATAGTTCATCACGAAGCTCTAGCAGCTTGGTGGCAATGACTTTGGAGAAACATCACTGTCTCTTCTGGAAGATCAACTCCCACTCGATTCAAGTGATTGTTGTACTCAGACAATCTGAGCACAAGCTCAACGATTGAGCTTTTTTCCCCTTAGTTTGCAGGCTAAGAAAATCGTCGGAGGTCTTATACCTCTTGACATGGGCACGAGCCTGAAATCCCAATTTCAGCCCTCGAAACATCTCATATGTTCCGTGACATTTCAAAAATGTCTTCGGTGCCTCAACTCTAAACCATTTAACATTACCGAACTATCATGTAGTTATCAAAACGTGTATGTCATATGTTCGCAACATCCACAGACCACGTTCGAGGTCCAGCATACCGAGCGGTGCATTATGGACATAAGCCTTCTACTGTCCGCATAATTGCTACTGTCAACTTTCAACTATATTTTCTCTAGGAACATATCTAAAATAGTAGAACTAAGCGCGAGCTATGACATAATTTGCAAAGGGCTTATGACTATGTTCAGGATAATTAAGTTCATTTAATTAACTCCCACTCAGATAGACATCCCTCTAGTTATCTAAGTGATTACATGATCCGAGTCAACTAGGTCGTGTCCGATCATCACGTGAGATGGACTAGTCATCATCGGTGAACATCTTCATGTTGATCGTATCTACTATATGATTCATGCTCGACCTTTCGGTCTCTTGTGTTCCGAGTCCATGTCTGTACATGCTAGGCTCGTCAAGTTAACCTAAGTGTTTCGCGCGTGTAAATCTGGCTTACACCCATTGTATGTGAACGTTAGAATCTATCACACCCGATCATCACGTGGTGCTTCGAAATGACGAACTTTCACAATGGTGCATAGTTAGGGGGAACACTTTATTGAAATTTTAATGAGGGATCATCTTATTTACTACCGTCGTTCTAAGCAAATAAGATGCATAAACATGATAAACATCACATGCAACCAAAAAGTGACATGATATGGCCAATATCATTTTGCTCCTTTTGATCTCCATCTTCGGGGCTCCATGATCATCATCGTCACCGGCATGAGACCATGATCTCCATCATCGTGTCTCCACGAAGTTGTCTCGCCAACTTATTACTTCTACTACTACGGCTACCGGTTAGCAATAAAGTAAAGTAATTACATGGCATTGTTCAATGACACACAGGTCATACAATAAATTAAGACAACTCCTATGGCTCCTGCCGGTTGTCATACTCATCGACATGCAAGTCGTGATTCCTATTACAAGAACATGATCAATCTCATACATCACATATCATTCATCACATTCTTCTTGGCCATATCACATCACATAGCATACCCTGCAAAAACAAGTTAGACGTCCTCTAATTGCTGTTTGCATGTTTTACGTGGGTTTCTAGCAAGAACGTTTTTTACCTACGCAAAAAAAACCACAACGTGATATGCCAATTGCTATTTACCCTTCATAAGGACCCTTTTCATCCAATCCGATCCGACTAAAGTGGGAGAGACTGGCACCCGCTAGCCACCTTATGCAACTAGTGGATGTCAATCGATGGAACCTGTCTCACGTAAGAGTACGTGTAAGGTCGGTCCGGGACAACGCGGGTCCGGCGGACAAGGCGGGTCTGGTGGATAGGGTGGCGGCTCGAATCGTTGCCGCGGCAAGCAACAAAACCGTCGTGGCGGCGGCCAGCACGGCGGTGGAAACGGCGGGCGCGACGGCGCGCCGAACGGAGAGCGAGACATGTCCCAGGTCAAATGTTACAATTGTAACAAGCCTGGGCACTTCTCCAAGCACTGCACCGAGCCATGACGCAAGCGCAAGGAGCAAGCAAACCTGGTGCACGGCGAAGGGGAGGACACGGAGACGTCTCTCCTTCTAGCCACGGTGAGCGTGCTCTCGACGACCACAGAGCGCCCGGTCGAGCGCGTTCTCCTCAATGAAGAGCGCTCCCAGGCGCGCACTGCCCCCGTCGACGGCCGCTGCGACATGTCCTGGTACCTGGACACCGGGGCGAGCAACCACATGTCCGGGTGCCGGGAGATCTTCTCCGAGCTCGATGTTGGCGTGCGCGGCTCCATGCGGCTCGACGACGGCAACGACGTGCAGATCGAGGGGAGGGGCACCATCCTGTTTGAGTGCCGAAACGGTGAGCACCTGACTGTCAGAGGTGTACTTTATACCTTTTCTACGTAGCAACATCATCAGCCTAGGTCAGATGGACGAACTCGGGTGCGAGACCAACATCCGCCATGGGTTGCTGCGGCTTCGTGATCAAGAAGGCCGCCTGATCGCGCGGGTTCAGAGGAACGACGGACGGCTGTACGTGCTCCGCCTGACGGCAGGGCGCCCGGTCTGCCTGTTGTCACGCGGCGCGGACGAGGCGTGGTTGTGGCACGTTCGCTACGGCCACCTGAACTTCCGTGCGCTGCGGGATCTGGGACGCTTGGGCATGGTGGATGGCGTCCCCGTCATCGACCGCGTCGACCAAGTGTGCGACGGGTGCGCCTTGTGGCCCGATCAAGCCGGCCACAACGGGAGGTAATCGGTATTTTCTCCTGACCGTTGATGATTGCTCACGATACATGTGGCTTGAGCTGTTGCAAACCAAAGATGAGGACTTCGATCGTTTCAAGAAAATCAAGGCACGAGCCGAAGCCGAGTCAAACTGCAATCTCGTGGCGTTCCGCTCGGATCGGGGCGGCGAGTTCAACTCGATCGCATTCCACAAGTACTGCGACGACGACGGCATCAAGCACTGCACCACCACGCCGTACACGCCCCAACAGAACGGCATGGTCGAGCGGCGCAACCAGACAGTGGTCGAGCTGGCCCGCTGTTTGCTGAAGGCCATGGCGGTGCCGGCGACGTTCTGGGGAGAGGCGGTGAAGACTGCGGTCTACCTCCTGAACAGTGCGCCCGCGCGCAGCCTCGAAGGACTAACGCCGTACGAGGCTTGGCACAAACGGAAGCCGGCGGTGCACCATCTTCGCGTCTTTGGTTGTGTGGCGCATGTGAAGCGGCTCGGCCCTAGCATCGACAAGCTAGCCGACCGCTCCACGACGGCGATCTTCGTCGGGTACGAGGAGGGCGCCAAGGCCTACAGGGCCTACGATCCATCGAGCAAGCGGGTGATCATAACCAGCGACGTCACATTTGAGGAGCAGAGAAAGTGGGACTGGGCGACCACGGCCAACGGAGACGCCGCGCCCACGGTCGAACACCTTCTGGTCACCTACAGTGACGAAGAGCACAACGAGTTGTCATCGCCGGCGCGCACTGGCTCTCCGGCTGTCTCTCCGGCGGCCTCCGCTACACCAATCAGCGCTAGCTCTTCATCCTCCGGGGCGGCAGGGTCGCCTCCCATGGCGTCAACAAGCAGCACGCCCATGTCCATGGAGGATGGTTGGGCCACGCTGCCGGACGACGACAACAAGCGCCACGACCTCGACCACACTCCGACCCGCTACCGCAAGATGAAGCATGTACTCGCGGAACTGGACGCGGCGGCGAAGGAAGAGCATGTCGGGCTGTGCCTCGTGGCTACGGAGGAGCCGGACAGCGACGATGAGGCACTTGACGAGGCGAGCTAGAAGCGTGCCATGGACGCTGAGCTCGCGGCGATCCGCGACAATGGCACGTGGGAACTCGCCACGCTCCCGCCCGGCCACAGAGCTATATGTCTCAAGTGGGTATACAAGATCAAGAGGGACGCCGCCGGCAACACGGTGAAGCACAAGGCGAGGCTGGTGGCAAAGGGGTACGCGCAGCGGCAAGGCGTGGACTACGACGAGGTGTTTTCTCCGGTGGCGCGCATGGAGACTGTGCGGCTTCTGTTAGCAATCGCGGCGCATCGAGGCTGGCAAGTCCATTACATGGACGTTAAGTCCGCATTCTTGAATGGAGATCTCCTTGAAGAAGTGTACGTGCACCAGCCGTCGGGTTTCGTCATTGGCAGCGATGCGGGAAAGGTGTTGCACCTCCGGAAGGCATTGTACGGCCTGAAGCAAGCGCCACGGGCTTGGAATGCCAAGCTCGACGCGTCGCTCGCGTTGCTAGGCTTCGAGCGCAGCCCTCTTGAGCACGTGGTGTATAGGAGGGGTGCGGGCGCGTCAACTCTGCTTGTCGGCGTCTACGTCGACGACTTGATCATCACTGGCGCCGGCGACGAAGAAATTGCTGCGTTCAAGGAGCAGATGAAGAATCTGTTTGACATGAGCGATCTTGGACTTCTGTGCTACTACCTTGGCATAGAAGTTCAACAGAAGGCCGACGCGATCAACCTCTGCCAGGGCACGTACGCGGCCAAGATCTTGGATGCAGCAGGGATGAGGGGGTGCAACCCTGCACACACGCCGATGCAGAATCGGCTGAAAATTGGCAAGACCGGCGCCGGCAAGCCCGTGGATGCCACACGATATAGAAGCATCGTCGGGAGCCTGCGGTACCTCTGGAGACCAGATATCTCGTTTTCTGTTGGCATGGTGAGCAGGTACTTGGAGGCGCCGGTGGAGGCGCACTGGGCTGCTGTCAAGCAAATACTGCGCTACGTCAGTGGCACACTGAATCATGGCTGCTGTTACAAGCAAGGTGGTGCAGCAGCACCGCAAGTGATCGGCTACAGCGACAACGATCACGCCGGCGATCTTGACGGTCGGCGGAGCACAATGGGAGTGACCTTCTTCCTCAACTCCAGCCCGATCACATGGACTTCTCACAAGCAGAAGGTCGTCGCCGTCTCGTCTTGCGAGGCTGAGTACATGGCGGCGGCAACCGCAGCCTGCCAAGGCGTGTGGCTGTGCAGGCTCCTCGGCGAGCTCACTAGCGACACTCCGACAAGGGCGAAGTTGCGCGTCGACAACAAGTCGGCGATTGCTCTGAGCAAGAATCCGGTGCACCACGACAGAAGTGAGCACATTGACATTTGATATCATTTCTTTCATGAGTGCATCGAAGACGGCAAGGTGGACGTCGACCACGTCGGCACTGACGGACAGCTTGCTGATTTCCTCACCAAGGCGCTTGGCCGAATCAACTTTGTTGAAATGAGGCAGAAGGTTGGCGTCAGAGTGGTGAGCACCGGGCGTCGGAATTAGGGGGTGAAATGTTGAACCTGTATTTCCTAGCCCGGTTCAGTAGCTAGCTTAGTTTCCTTCAGTTAGCAAAATAAGCGGCCGTGTAAATGTGTGCATGTACACTAGATGTGGCCTGGTAGTTTCAGTTAGTAGGTAGCTAGCTTGGCGCGACCATTGGAGTTGCATGGGATGGCATAGCCCGTGGCACGCGCGCATCACCCGCAAGGCGAGCGTCGTGGGATGGCACGACCGGTAAGCTCGGAGGCGTGGTTGATCTCTCCCTTTGTAAGTTCAGTACAAATAAGAGGAATGGAAATGAGAAAAGCTGCAACGTAGTACGCAGCACAAAACCACCTGAGTCATCATCCTCCTCTCGCCATTGAAGCCGTGAGCTTGAGTTTGTAGGTCTTTCTGGTTCCAACAGTGGAGGGAGCCGGACCCAGCTCCCCGTGGTCATGGCCAAAGCAGAGGACCAGCCAGAGGCACGCTCACCAGCAGCCGGTGAAGCAACAAGGAGGGGCAGCCGGCGCGATGCGATGCAGGAGGCCAGAGGGATTGAGAGGCTTGGATGCCGGTGCGGTGGCCCGCGGGAGGCCTGCGGCGGACGATGCGGCACAGTGGAGCAGCAGAAATGGAGGCAAGGCGAGGTGGCACTTGCAGCGGCAGGGAAGTAGCTCGGTGGTGCGGCCACACTAGGGGACGTGATGGAGGTGAGCAGCGGCAGAGGGCCGGGCGGAGCTGGATGGCGATGCTGTCTGAGTAGCTTACGAGCAGCGTCCGGTTTGCAGCTGGGAAGCGTCTGGCCATCGTACGAGAAGCGTATGGCCATTTGGCTAGTGTATGGGGGTAGTCTGACCACGGTTTCACTCGCATCTAGCTAGCTTGCATACTAAATTGCATAGATGGTATATGGAGGAGTGAACACGCATTTCAACCGGAGCAAGGCGCAACACGGAGGGGAGCAAACAAAAGCAGTGCGCGGATGGATACGACCGACCGAAGCAAGGCCCCAAGCGCGGAGCGCGTGCGGACTGACGGCCGATGTTGCCGTGGTGATGATGAAGAGGCCAAGGCCAAAGACAAGGATGCGCCGCTCCGCGCGGTCGCCCCAGGGGCGAGTTAATGTCGAACCCCTGAGCGCGACCGGAGAGATGATGGCCGTCGCGATAGAGATGATGAGGATGGCGAGGCCGACGGTGAGGACGCGCAGCCCCTCGCGGCCACTCCGGGGGCATGTCGATGTCGAGCCCCCGATCGCTACTGGAGAGACGGTGCGACGCCGCGGCGGTGAAGACGAAATTGGTCCCGCCCGGACTGCGAAACCAGCAATAGCATGGTAGCATAGTACCGCCCCATGCTGGGCTCCAACTATCGTGGTATTCTCACCGGGGGGAGGGTGCAATACGACAGATGCCACAGGGTGGCTTAGTGTGAGGGCAAGACTGCTGCTAGAATGTCCAGAGACGGGTATGCGAGTAGCACGCGCTAGTTTACCCAGGTTCGGGCTCTCTGGAGAGATAATACCCCTACTCCTGCATGTATGTATGTATGTGGCATATCTGGTACAGAGTTGCTCCTGGAGCTGTATCTAAGCTCAGTGCCATAGACATCTGGCTTTGTATATGTCTCATATGGGTGTATGAGCTAGCTAGCAAGGGGGAGTGGAGTGCTCCCAGGGAGCCATTGTGGCCAGCCAAGTGTGTGTGGCATGGGCATGTATGCATGCGTCTGTCTGAGGATGGGTGGATGGCTAGCTATATACTTCCTCCGTCCGGAAATACTTGTCAGAGGAATGGATGTATCTAGACATATTTTAGTTCTAGATACATCCATTTTTATGCATTTCTTCGACAAGTATTTCCGGACGGAGGGAGTATATATGTGTGGCTAGCTTATTACCTAAGCTAGGTAGGCATGGGACATGGCGTTGGTTGTAAGCTACCAGGGGTAGCTTACAAACCAAGCCATTTGTGAGGCTTGGTGGCATGGCTTGGTTGTCCCCTGGACACTTTATAAAATAATGCTAGGGGACAAGTACACCGTAGACGATGTCGCAGTACAACCATCTTGTCGGTGTCTTGTCAGTGTCGCGGCTGACTTTGGGCAGCCGACTGGTCGGTGCAGTTGGCTGCCGATTGGTTGGTGCAGTCGGACAATCGTACTATGGGGCTTTGCTAGCCCCGATGACTTGAAATATTGTCTTCCGTCTTTGGGGTACCCTTGGTCAATTACCCTGACACACAACATAACTGGAAGAGTTGCAAATGGGACAATAGTTCAAGTCCGCATACTCAAGCCTAAATAATGACATCCTTTCTCATAGGTACCTATCTTCTCATATAGGGCATCTTAAGTGCACAGAGGATTTTGTCCGACTGGTACAGGTTTGCAGGCATTACATGGCCTATGGGTAGAAAGTGTCCAAATACTATCATCCTCGCATCTTAGCATTCTGTGCCCAAGTTGCATTGAGCCTTCAGAGCCATTACTTGTGAGATGGCATCCAATTGACAAAGCTCAGTGTGTTAGTGGAGAGGACATTTTAAGACTCCAACATTTCATTGAAGACCTTTGCAGATTCCTCCATCTCATCGTCTGAATCCCGAGCATCATCAAAGTCTTGCACCATGTTTTCCTTCCCGGTAGAATGCTCATCGGTGCAACGATGAACCACCTTAGCTCTGGCACATTGGGCAGACTCACCATGAAATGTCTACACCGTATAACCAGGCGTAAAACCAATCTTCTGCAGGTGTTTACCCATTTCATCCTCTGTCCTCTTGTGCCAATTGTCGCACCAAACACAGGGGCACCAGGGTTTTCTCTATCCATTTGCAAATGCGGGTCTCACAAACCCCTTGGTTTTTGTTAACCATTCATTGGTCATGTCTTTCTGACTAGTGTGATTGTTGTACATCCATGCACGATCACTCATCATGCCTAGCTACTGGACACACAAGAAATATATATATATATATATATATATATATATATATATATATATATATATATATATATAATTCAGCATGTATATTCATCAGTTAATCTAGTTTGTCAATTTTATTACGTCCATGCAACCTACACTCTAATAGGTATAGATAGGTCCTAATCCCACCCGATTATGTGTAGATTGGGTTCATTTTCCCATGCTCTGCTCCGGATCCTGCACAAAATTTCGGCAGCACCTCCCCGCTGTTCTCCTGCTACATGTCCCGGCAATAAACAAAGAAGATGTGTACCCGAAGAACAACAGGGAGGCACTGAAAAAATTATGCTTCGGATCCGGAGCAGAGCATATGGGAAACGGACCCAATCTACACATACTCAGGCTGTCCATGGATAACATTGGACAATTCGAAAGAATCATGGTTATAAATATGCAAATGCATGCATATTTATAACTATAACCCTTTCGAATGGGAGATGCATACTGGTCACGCATACTGATTATTGAAGACACCTATAGCTAGCAAGTTTCATCGGCACGAAGACCGGAACAGAGCAAATAATGAAGCGGGAGGAGGGGATGTCATTTGTGCTCACCCACGCACGCAGGGGCAGAGCTCGTCAAACACCAGACCCTCGCAGCGACGAAACAACTGCACATTTAAATCCAAAGATGAGTAACATACAATTATGGTTTTTTCCATCAACCTAATTAAATATTTACAATAGGATAGGCCATCGCCAAGTTGTAAAAAATGATTCGTACTGCTCATTCCCCACAACAACACCTAACCTAAAGAGTGATCATTTAGGGTTTCGTCGACAACAAGGCACCCGCTAACCTAAACAACTGTCCTTTATTCATCCATTGAAGCCGAGGCACCCCCTAACCTAAATAGTTGTAATTTAGGGTTCCATCGACGCCAAGATACACCCCAACCATAATTGATGTTATTTAAGGTTCCGTCCACGCCGAGGCACCCTACCCGAAATATATGTCATTCAGGGTTTTGTTGATGTCGAGGCACCCATAACCTATATAGATGTCATTTAGGCTTTTGTCCATGACAAGGTACCCCGAGCCTAAATAGCATCATTGAGGGTTCCATCGACGCCGAGGAACCCCTAACCCGCTCGTCCCCGGGCACCCCGAGAAATCCCCTAACCAGCTTCTTCTTTAGTTCTTGTTTTCATTTGTATTGATGAACAATGTAAACCTATGTATGTTTATATATGGATGAACTTCGTGAAACTATGTATGTATTGGATCTTTAATACCCTATGTGTTATGTTGCATTGATGGACTGCTAGATGTTTGATACATGGGCTATGTTTGAGGTTGAAACTATATATATATATATATATATATATATATATATATACATATATATATCATATATATCTTTTGAAACTGCAGGGATATAATAGAAAACAGAAAAAATAGTAACTATACAAGCACTTTGTCGTCCGCCACCGATGGAGAAGGGGCCTTTGCCATCTGCCGCGGTCGGCAAAGAGGCCACGTGGCAGAAACCTGTGCAACCTGGGAGGTGACCCATTTGGTCACTTTGCCGTCCGTGGTAGACGGCAAAGGCTGGGCAGCTTTGCCGTTGGCTAGCAGACAACAAAGGCTGCCGTTAGCCACCTAACGTAGCTAACACATGTTTTTTTGTGAAAAGATCGAGAAGAGGGGTCTAGAGGGGGGTGAATATACATTCAACACACAAAGTTGGCAGTTTTTAATTTCTTTAAGTTGAAGTGGAGTTTTGGCACGAGTTTCAACATTCACAATACATATCAAGCAAGCATGCAAAGAGTATATGAGCAATGGAAAGAAAAGCATGCATCTTGCAAGAAAGTAAGGAAATGGGATTGGAATGTGCAAACGCAATTTGGAGACACGAATATTTTTTATCCGTGGTTACGATAGGTGGTGCTATCGTACATCCATGTTGATGGATACTTCAACCCACGAAGGGTAAGGGTTGTGCGAGTCCACGGAGGGCTCCACCCACGAAGGGTCCACAAAGAAGTAACCTTGTCTATCCCACCATGGCCGTCGCCCATGAAGGACTTGCCTCACTCGGGTAGATCTTCACGAACTAGGTGATCTCCTTGCCCTTACAACCTCCTTGGTTCAACTCCACAATCTTGACGGAGGCTCCCAAGTGACACCTAACCAATCTAGGAGATACCACTCTCCAAAAGGTAATAGATGGTGCGTTGATGGTGAACTCCTTGCTCTTGTGCTTCAAATGATAGTCTCTCCAACACTCAACTCTCTCTCACAGGATATGGATTTGGTGGAAAGAATATTTGAGTGGAAACCAACTTGGGGAAGGCTAGAGATCAAGATTTATGTGGTAGGAATGGAATATCTTGATCTCAACACAAGTGTAGGTGGTTCTCTCTCAGAAAATGGATAGTGGAAGTGTAGGCATGTTCTGATGGCTCTCTCCACGAATGAAGAGTGGGTGGAGGGGTATATATATCCTCCACACAAAATCTAACCGTTACACACAACTTACCAAACTCGGTGGGACCGAATCGTTAAACTCGGTCCGACCGATTTAGTTCATAATGTGACCATTAGGTATTTCGGTGGGACCGACATGTCAACTTGGTGGTACCTATATCATTAGGGTTAGGGCATAAAGTAATCTCGGTGAGACCGATTACGCAAACTCGGTGAGACCGATTTTGGTAATAAGCTAACCAGAGAGTTGATCAGGCAAACTCGGTGGGACCGATTCGCTCATCTTGGTTGGACCGAAACATTATGAAAGGGAAACAGAGATTTTACATTGCAAACTCGGTGTGACCGGTCGATTCATATTGGTTAGACCGAAACATTACAAAAGGAAACAGAGAGTTTACAAAGCCATCTCAGTGAGACCGAGATCCCTATCGGTGAGACCGAAAAGACTAGGGTTTCTGGCAGTGGCTATGTCAATTGAACTCGGTGGCGCCGGATAGAAAGATTCGATAGGGCCGAGTTTGACTTTTGGTTTGGGACATATGTGGATGTGAGAAAGTGGTTGAGGGCTTTGGAGCATATCACTAAGAACTTTGAGCAAGCAAGCCATTAAGCAACACCTCACCCCCCTCTTAATAGTATTGGCTTTCCTATGGACTCAATGTGATCTTGGATCACTAAAATTAAAATGTAGAGTCTTGTGCTTTGAGCTTGAGCCAATTCTTTTGTCCTTAGCATCTCGAAGGGGTTCCACATCCTCTAGTCCATGCCACTCCATTGTTGAACTTATCTGAAACATACTAGGTAAAAGTATTAGTCCAAGAAGAGATATGTTGACATTAATTACCAAAATCACCCAGGGAGCACTTGTGCTTTCAATCTCCCCCTTTTTGGTAATTGATGACAACATACATCAAAGCTTTAGATAGAGATATAGAGAAAAGGAAGTAAAGCTTTGGAAGGACATGTAACATGCATAGGCTCGCCCTACATGTATGGAATCATGTGAATATGGAACATAAGATCAAGTGAGTGCATAAACATGACAGAGCAAGCAATGAGTTAAATGTATCTTGACTATATGCATCAGATCAAATGATGTGTATATAGGAAATGTACGTCCATGCTCATGAGTCCTTCTTGCAAACAGTATGTACATCAGCAAGAGATCCTCACATACATGACTGTGATGCATATACTTACCTTTTGGTCTTGAGTTGGCTTAGGAGGGAGCGAACCTGCACAAACAATGTTAGATAACACATATACACCTACTAGCTAGAGCAAACAAAAGAACCACAAGAGTACCAAGACTGGGATGACATGTAGAGAGTGAGTACTGAGTACCCCATTGGATATAGACATGTCCCCAAAGGTAAAGATGTGCAATGACTTCAAGGATTCCCATCCCTTACATGTCTTGCTCCCCCTGAATCTAGCATGGGATACTGGGAGAAGATAGGGAACAGAGAATGAGAGCAATCCGAGCACAGAAGAACAGAGCTAAGAAAAGAAACAGAGAAAAGAAATAGAGCTAATGCAAACAATCAACTGTGAACATGTCTTTCCCCTCTTAAAGACATGTGACATCTCTCCTATTGAACACCAAGCATGTGGGGTAACTCTCTCTCCCTGAGTATCCCCCCCCCTATAGAAATGATTAAGCTTTGATGTGATCTCTCTCTCCCCCTTTGACATCAATTTCCAAGAAGGGTTCTTCTGGATTTTTGTTGCAGATGGGTTTGGTCCTTGAGTCACAGAACAAAGCAGCAAGTTGAATATGATGCTGGCAGAGGACAAGAATCATTGAGTGGAGCTGGATCAAAAGGAATGCATAATCAAGTGGCAAGTTGTCTCTCCTGCAGTGAAATCGGCGGCACCGAGTTGTGTGCTTCGGTTGCACCGAAAGAATTCGGTTGGACCGAAAACAACAGACCAATGGAACCGAGTTCATCACAGTGAAAACACTTGTCACCTCAGCTCACTAGACAAGAAAGATCTCCCAAGGATTTGCAAGGAATTAGATGCAGGAAATGCAGAACAAAAAGAAACAGAAAAGAAATCTAGATGAAGTTTTTTTTGAAATGGGAAACAAATATGCATGAGACAGATGCAAGAGCACAAAAATGGGATACAGGAGAACTTCATCTAGAAATGGTCGGCGACAAAGTCACCTATGTTATAGTATATTGACTTAGGAGTCAAGTTAGATCACTTGATCATAGGTCATACTCATTGTTTAAGCTCAAAATGGGGTTACCATTTTTCGTTTGAGCATTTTGATGTATTCACATCTTGTTGAGTTGCTTTGACTCACATCTTGGAGTAAAGCTTCTCTAAGATGGAATAACATATCTTGGGTGGTGGTGTTGAACTTGATCATGTAGTTGAACTTGTGTGGGTTGCTCAAGGTTGATGTAGTTCATCAAGAGTTGGGAGCACCACTTGGTACTTGAGTTCATCTTCCTACATGAGTTAGTCTTGCAAGGAAGAGCACTTGTGCATCCAAAATGACAATCACATGTAGGATTTGTCAAAGGATATGTTTTGAAGGGTCACGTGCTTCCTTGTCTTCAACCACCAGATTGTAGAGACTTGGTGATGTAGAGATTGCTCAAGATGTGAGTGAGTTGAAATCTCATAGATTTAGGTTGATCCAAGTACCTACAAGGGTTAGATAACATGCAAGGGTGCAAATATATCCAAGTTATATGATTATCATCATAAGAGAAATATCAAGGATTTGTCAAAGGCTCATTCCTTGCATGTATTCAAACGGAGTTTATACTCCAAGTTTGAAGCATCAATGATGTTCAATTCACCTCTCAACCTGCAAAATACTTCCTCATCAAGTGGTTTAGTGAAAATATCGGACAATTGCTTGTCGGTACGAACATGCTTAAGGTTAATGTCACCCTTTGCAACATGATCTCGAATGAAATGATGACGAACTTCAATATGCTTCGTTCGAGAATGTTGCACGGTATTATGAGCAATCTTAATAGCACTTTCATTGTCATAACAATGGAACATGTTTCACATATATCCCATAATCTTTAAGAGTTTGGGTCATCCAAAGTAATTGAGCACAACATGAACCAGCGGCAATGTATTCCGCTTCGGCAGTGGATAAGGATACCGAGTTTTGTTTCTTGGAGGACCAATATAGAAGAGATCTACCAAGAAATTGACAAACACCCGAAGTGGAGTTTCTATCAACCTTGTCTCCGGCATAGTCCGCGTCGGAATAGCCAACAAGATTAAAAGAGGCCCTCTTAGGATACCAAATGCCAAAGTTTGGTGTATGAATTAAGTATCTCACTATCCTTTTCACAACTTTAAGATGACACTCTTTAGGGGACGCTTGATATCGTGCACACATGCACACGCTTAGCATAATATCGGGACGAGAGGCACATAGATATAATAATGAACCAATCATAGAACGATAAACTTTTTAATCAACGGGTTCACCGTCCTTAGTCAAGTCAAGATGTCCACTAGTAGGCATGGGTGTACTCATACCTTTGCATTCTTGCATACTGAACTTCTTGAACAAGTCCTTGGTTTACTTCGTTTGAGAGACAAAGGTGCCTTCCTTAGTTTGCTTAATTTGCAAACTAAGAAAGAACTTGAGTTCACTCATCATAGACATCTCAAACTTCTGTGACATTACCTTCCCAAACTTCTCACTAAAATGAGGGTTAGTTGATCCAAATATAATATCATTGACATAAATTTGGCACACAAATAATTATCCATTAACCCTTATAGGGAAAATAGTAGAATCAATCTTTCCAATATCAACGCCTTTTTCAATAAGGAACTTGGTCAAGCATTTATACCATGCCCTAGGAGCTTGTTTAAGACCATAAAGAGCTTTGTGAAGTTTGTAAACATGATTAGGTTTCTTAGGATTGACAAAGCCGGGAGGTTGTTTAACATAAACTTCCTCCTCAATTTCACCATTTAAAAAAGCACTTTTAATGTCCATTTGGTACAAAGTGATATCATGGTGATTAGCATAGGCAAGTAAGATGCTAATGGATTCAAGTCTAGCAACGGGGGCATATGTCTCACCATAGTCCATACCTTTCGACTTGATTGTAGCCTTGGGCGACGACACATGCTTTGTTGCGAACTACTTGTCCATCTTCATCTTGCTTGTTGCGAAACACCCATTTGGTACCGATGATGTTGTGGTTGTTGTCGGGCTTCTCGACCAATGTCCGCACTTGGTTTCTCTCAAAGTTGTGTATTTCTTCGTGCATGGCGTTTATCCAGTTCGGATCTTCCAATGCTTCTTCAACCTTCATAGGTTCAATGCTAGAGATGAATGAATAATGTTCACAAAAGTTAGCCAAACAAGATTTTGAGTGAGTGATTCTCCTAATTTGGATATCATTGTAGATTTGCTCAACAGGATGGTCTCTAGCAACTCTTGCTCGAACTCGTGAGAGCTTTTGCTTTGATCGGAGTGGAACATCTTCTTCATCATCTTCTTCTTCTTCTTGGCCTTCATCGTTGTTGACGTTGTCGTTCTCTCGTCATGGTGGAGAAGGAGGTTGCTGATGTTCATCTTGGTGTAATTCCTCGTTTTCTTCAGCTTGGTGTGTCCTGCTTGTGGATGCTTCCATATCAACTCTTGGTTCACCTTGTCGTGAGGTAGAAGTTTCCACTTGGATGGATGAGGTACTCTCCTTCACCTCCGTTGGACAAACCTTGCCAATAGACAAGTCTTGGATTGCTTCCGAAGGATCTTTATCTCCTACATCAATTGGCAATTGCCCTACTTGCGAGCCATTAGATTCATCAAACTTCACATCTACCGTCTCTTCAACCTTTCGGGTTAAGTTGTTGTAGACACGAGAAGTGTGAGAGTTTGATCCATAACCAAGTAGGAATCCCTCATGATATTTAGGAGCAAATTTAGAACGATGATGCTTATCAAGAATGTAGCACTTTGAGCCGAATACTCGAAAGTATCCAACTTGGGGTTTGTTACTAGTGAGGAGCTCGTATGCCATCTTGCCGAGTAGCTTGTGAAGATACAAGCGATTTGTTGCATGACAAGCTGTCTCAACCGCTTCCGCCCAAAAGTTCTTCGATGTCTTATACTCATCAAGCATTGTTCTCTCCATTTTGATGAGCGTCCGGTTCTTCCTCTCAACAACTTCATTTTGTTGAGGTGTGTATGTAGCCGAGAACTCATGTGAAATCCCTTCTTCGTCAATAAAGGTGTCCACATTTGCATTCTTGAACTCTGTTTTATTGTCGCTGCAAACCTTCTTGATCTTCACTTCAAATTGATTTTGGGCCTTCCTAGAGAAGTTTTTGAAGATCTTTTGAACCTGCAATTTATCATCGAGAAAGAACACCCATGTAAATCTTGAAAAATCATCAACTATAACAAGACCAAATGAGTTTCCACCGAGACTTTTGTAAGCGTTGGGACCAAAGAGATCCATGTGAAGTAGCTTGAGCGGTCTCCGTGTGCTCATGATGTTCTTCACGGGATGGCTTCGTCCAACCTGTTTACCTGCTTGAAAAGCACTACAAAGTCTATCCTTATCAAATATGACATCTTTAACTCCAAGGATATGATCACCTTCAATAAGCTTGTCACGGTTTCGCATGCCCACATGACCTAACCGTCTATGCCACAACCAGCCTTTAGAAGATCTAGCAATTAAGCAAGTTCTAGGTTGAGCCTTTTTAGTGAAATCAACAATGTATAGATCACCTTTTCGTATACCGGTAAAGACCATTTTATGATTATCTCTTTGAAACACTTGGCATTCTACTTCAGTAAATAGGACATTGAAACCGAAATCAGCAAGTCTAGATACTGAAAGTAAATTGTAGCCAAGAGATTCAACGAGCATGACATTTTGTATGGAGCTATCATGTGAGATGGCCACCTTACCGAGGCCAACCACCTTACCCTTTGAGTTATTACCAAAAGTGACATACTTTCGAGGGCCGTTGTTTTCAGCAAGCTCACCAAACATATCTTTATCTACGGTCATGTGATCGGTACATCCACTATCAAGGACCCATTCCTTTCCTCCTTCCATGTATCCCATAAGATTTGCCATAAGACCAAAATGTCTCATTGCCTCATCAAGATCAAAGTCACTATCATCACCCTCATCATAGTATCCATGTTCAACGTCGTCATGTGGTGGATCAATTCCTAGAGAGGGTGATTTGTTAGACAAATGATTTTGACAATAGTCATCTTTATGAATTCTAATAGCTTCGGAGATAATATCACTAATAATTCCAACCTCTCCTTTGGCACACATAAGATTTGTAAGCTCAAATAGACGATCACCAAACTTAGGATCATTGGAATTCCTCTTACTCAAGACAATAGACTTATGGAGAACTTCATCTAGATTTTGCAAGGAATAATTTGGAAATCGTTCCTCAAGAAATTTCTATATGGTGTGGGCACACTCAAGAGTAGGAAAGCAACCAATCAAGTTTCTAGGCAAGCCTCTAGTGATAAGATTAACAGTTCTAAGATTGCGAATCATGTCAATGGACTCATCAAGGGTAGGATGCATATGATCAACATGAGGTGCACAAGGACTAGCAATGTACTTGTTCAAATGATATTCATTGAAAATAACAAGCATCTCATTTTTCCACTCATGAAAATACTCTCCATCAAGTATAGGCACTCTATGTCTAAGACTCCCCAAAGTAGACTCATCCATCTTCCTCCAATGGTGATTAAACCAAAGCAATGGAGACCAATGCTCTGATACCAATTGAAAGGATCGAGAAGAGGGGTCTAGAGGGGGTGAATAGTCACTCAACACACAAAGTTGGCAGTTTTTTATTTCTTTAAGTTGAAGTGGAGTTTTGGCATGAGTTTCAACATTCACAATACATATCAAGCAAGCATGCAAAGAGTATATGAGCATCGGAAAGAAAAGCATGCATCTTGTAAGAAAAGTAAGGGAATGGGATTGGAGTGTGCAAACGCAATTTGGAGACACGAAGATTTTTTATCCGTGGTTCCGATAGGTGGTGCTATCGTACATCCACGTTGATGGAGACTTCAACCCACGAAGGGTAATGGTTGTGCGAGTCCACAGAGGGCTCCAACCACGAAGGGTCCACGAAGAAGCTGTCTATCCCACCATGGTCGTCGCCCACGAAGTACTTGCCTCATTCGGGTAGATCTTCACGAAGTAGGCAATCTCCTTGCCCTTACAAACTCCTTGGTTCAACTCCACAATCTTGATGGAGGCTCCCAAGTGGCAGCTAACCAATCTAGGAGACACCACTCTCCAAAAGGTAATAGATGGTGTGTTGATGATGAACTCCTTGCTCTTGTGATTCAAATGATAGTCTCCCCAACACTCAACTCTCTCTCACAGAATATGGATTTGGTGGAAAGAAGATTTGAGTGGAAAGCAACTTGGGGGAGGCTAGAGATCAAGATTTATGTGGTAGGAATGGAATATCTTGATCTCAACACAAGTGTAGGTGGTTCTCTCTCAGAAAATGGATAGTGGAAGTGTAGGCATGTTCTGATGGCTCTATCCACGAATAAAGAGTGGGTGGAGGGGTATATATATCCTCCACACAAAATCTAACCGTTACACACAACTTACCAAACTCGGTGGGACCGAATCGTTAAACTCGGTCAGACCGATTTAGTTCATAATGTGACCGTTAGGTATTTCAGTGGGACCGATATGTCAACTCGGTGGGACCGATATCATTAGGGTTAGGGCATAACGTAATCTCGGTGAGACCGATTACGCAAACTCGGTGAGACCGATTTTGGTAATAAGCTAACCAGAGAGTTGATCAGGCAAACTCGGTGGGACCGATTCGCTCATCTCGGTTGGACCAAAAGGTTACAAAAGGGAAACAGAGAGTTTACATTGCGAACTCGGTGTGACCGATCGGTTCATCTCGGTTAGACCGAAACGTTATGAAAGGAAACAGAGAGTTTATAATCCCATCTGGGTGAGACCGAGATCCCTGTCGGTGAGACCGAAAAGACTAGGGTTTCTGGCAGTGGCTATGTCAATTGAACTCGATGGCGCCGGATAGAAAAATTTGGTAGGGCCGAGTTTGAATTTTGAATTGGGACATATGTGGATGTGAGAAAGTGGTTGAGGGCTTTGGAGCATATCACTAAGCACTTTGAGCAAGCAAGCCATTAAGCAACACCTCACCCCCTCTTAATAGTATTGGCTTTCCTATGGACTCAATGTGATCTTGGATCACTAAAAGTAAAATGTAGAGTCTTGTGCTTTGAGATTGAGCCAATCCTTTTGTCCTTAGCATCTTGAAGGGGTTCCACATCCTCTAGTCCATGCCACTCCATTGTTCAACTTATCTGAAACATACTAGGTAAAAGTAATAGTCCAACAAGAGGTATGTTGACATTAATTACCAAAATCACACAAGGAGCACTTGTGCTTTCATTTTGTCGTCTGCCACGAATGACAAAGGGCCTTTGCCGTCCCCTTTGTAGAAGTAGACGACAAAGAACCTGTTTACCGTGACTCTCTTTACCAGGCAGGTTTGCCAGCGGTGGCAGACGGCAAAGGCCTTTGCCGTCCGCTTTTGGTGTGTTTGCCGTCTGCCATGGCGGACGACAAATAAGCTGATTCATGTATTGATGAGTATAAGGAAGAGAACTTTCACATATAAATATATCATCTTGGACATCTTTTATGATTGCGAATACCCATTAATTATTTTCAAACTTGAGCAAATTAGTTGAAGTTGGACAAGGAAGACAACGTAATGAGTTATGTTCGGGTATATTTGCATAGAAGTTATATTGCTATGGATCCTCCAACATGTGGTGCTTGTTTTGTTTAGAATCTTTTGCTCGCCAAAATTTCTATACTAAGCGGGAATATTGCTTGTGCATCCAAAATCCTTGAGCCAAGTTTTTCCCATGAGTGTCAACCATACCTACCTATATACAATATTATCCTGCCGTTCCATGTAAATTTGCATGTGCCATCTCTAAATATTGAAATAAACATCTGTTTTGTGTGCCTGTACCGCTCATGAAGCGGCAGGGGGTGGTTAGTATCTTCCATGCTAAGTGGTTTATTATCACAAGGGGTTTTTATTCACTTGTCATTACACGATAAAGGCTGGTAATTGGGATGCCCAGTCCCATGATCAAAACAAAAAATAATGAAGCAAACTCCCCGGAAAGTTGATTGTATGGAGGACACGCGAGGATTCGGCTAGCCATGGGTTGTGTTTGAATGGTTGAGGAGGAGTAAACTTTACCTTTCCGCTTGGGAACCGCTTATAATGTGTTTAGCATGAAAGATATTGAGAACTCCCGGTCGTGACGTTGGTAGGAAAGTCATGCCTCCCAAAATTATATTCATCTCTGTTTTAAGCTTCGAGCTCTGGCACATCTGCAAATCCATGCTTCCCCCTGTGAAGGGCTTATCTTTTACTTTTTATGTTAATTTAATTTTTGTTGAGAAAATTTCTTATTCCAACCTATTCTTTAGTTGGCAAGCATCATGTGGTGGGGAAAGATCCAGGCACATATGGCCACTTAAATAAATTTGATCATGAACTATTATTGTTGGCAATTATCTCTATGATAAATTAGTTGGGAGGCGAAACATTAAGCCCCTATCATTCTGTATGTTCGATGGAAGCCATTTGTTCTTAAAATATGCTTTGAGTATTAGCAATCATAGAAGACTAATTGATAATTGAGTATGTGGAGCTCTTGCTTAGACTTTGTTGAAGATAAGATGAATTGCAATTGTTTGGTGACTAAGAACATAGGTTGTTAAGTTTCAAGGGAATGCACTATATTTTTACCATAACATGTGAATTGACTGCTACTTTATAATGATGAGTGTTATGAGAAAGAGTTGCTGTTATGATGCTAGGAAAAGTGATTGAAATTATCATTGATCAAACTTATGCACTAGGCTAGCATTCACACTTTATAAATTATTTCTTTTATCATTTACCTACTCGAGGACGAGCAGGAATTAACCTTGGGGATGCTGATACGTCTCCAATGTATCTATAATTTATGAAGTATTCATGCCATGTATACAATAGTTTTATGTGGTTTTGGTGGACTTTTATATGATTTTCATGGACTAACATATTGACCTAGTGCCCAGTGCCAGTCGCCGCTTCCTGCTTGTTTTTGGTTTTCTAGAAAACCCATATCAAATGAAGTCCAAATGTAGCGAAACTTTTTGACGATTTCTCTGGAAAGAAAGTGTAGCGACCAGACCTCAAACTGTCTGATCTTTGTGCATCAGTGTCATCCCTGGATCGGTAATGCTGACACACACACTACTTGAAGGATTTATAACAGAGTAGCAATCACACACTTATTACATTGAATGTCTCAAAAGAGAAATTATTACAATTATATGGCTTAAGGCCATCTAAGAACGATAACAACAGAAGGCTTGGAAGAATAAGTGAGTCCATCAACTCCAACGGCATAGCTGAGTGAAAGATCATGACCTAAGGCACCTTACTCGTTGTCTGAAAAGTCTGCAACATGAACGTTGCATCCTGAAAACGGGTCAGCACATGGAATATGCTGGCAATGTAACACATAGAGAATAATAATCAGATAATTGCTATCACTACATGCAATATGGCTAGTGGAAAGCTCTATGGTTATAGTTCTGCATAAAGCCAGCTTTTCCCTACAACAAAGGAATAAGTTTTATTTAACTATCATGGTGGTTGTTAAACATTGAGAAGGTTCCTCCAAGACACATTCTTTCAGAAACAATTACTCTTTACTTTGGATGGACAGTTACACCTACTTTCCCCTACATCTGCTAGCCCACCACTGAAAGAGGTCTTGCAACTTAATCAACTATGCTCGAGCCCATAATAGCTTGTGGCTGCACACGGAAGTTTCTAGCATGAATAATCTTATGATCCCTTTGGACCTTGGTGGCGGTCCATAGGAAAATCACACGGAACCCCGGGATTTCCAAAAATACAGGCAACACTGGGTTCCCCAGGTGCCTCAATCCACCCAGATGTGTATTAAAGTTGCCACCTTAAGTTAACGATTAATTTAACAAACTCACATCTATCATGGATACACTCACCCAATCCACGTTTACTAGCATAACATGGCAATATAAGCAGTACGTAGAAGTAACTCCCAAAGGTTTGATAATAAACAGGACAATAGGTACTACCTCATCTACTTCCCAGACCCCCATATTAATTAGATCCTAATCATGCATGCTGTAATGGATTGAGCTAATGCAATAAAACTGGGTAGTAAAAGGTATGATCAAATTGTTACTTGCCTTGCTGATGATCCGTGAAAACTAGAGACTCGTAGTAGCACGCTTCGCACAACGGGTACTCTATCGCAAACAAACAAGCATACAATAAGCAATCAATCTAAAGCATGGGTAAAACTCAAATAAGAGATCTAACCAGAAAGTTCAACTTAAAAACTCTGGTTTGCAAAAAGAATCAAATCAAACGAAGCAACGAAACTCAAACTGTGAAAGAAACAAGATCCGATTACTAAACTGGACTTAAGTAAAACTTTTACTGCACCAAAAACTTGTTCAAGTTGGTTAAACATAAAGAGGGCTTCGAGACGAAACTCTAGGAGCTTGAATCATCTGATTCCGACAAATGAGCGAAAAGAAAAACTAAAACTAAGATTCGGGCTGAAATCACGATCGAAAATAATCGAGGAAAAACCCTGCAAAAAGAAAAACTGACGAACAGGCTAACGAACGAATGTTCGCAGTCTACGGCTAAATGGTGAAAACCGTTCGTTAAAACGAACGAATGAGCAGATGCTCGCTAAATAAACAAACCGGAAAAACCGACCGTTCTAATCTAAAAAAACTAGGGTTTTTCTTAAAAAACGAAACGGTTTTCTTAAAAAAAAGGAAGGCGGCGACGGCGGCTTCGGTTAGCTCCGGTGAGGCTCGGGCGGTCGGCTGCGGCGGCGGGGTGGCTCGGGTGGCGGCGGGCGGCGGCGCTAGCAGCAAGCGGCGGTGGCGGC
>NC_041393.1:18005453-18013648 GCF_002162155.2 Triticum dicoccoides | reverse complement strand
GAGCGGCGGCGCAAGGCGGCGGGTTTGGCGGCTCGGGCGGGGCTCGGGTGGTGGTGGAGGGCGGCAGCGGTGGGGTATTTAAGAGGGGGGGATCGGCCTCGGCTTGGGGAAGGGGGCGCCGGGTCGGGGTCGGCCTCGTGCCCCGGCCGGACTCGCGGCGGCAGAGGGGAGGAGTCCTCCCACGGGGAAGGCGGCGGCGGCGCGGGCTGGGCCTTTAGCCCAGTCGGGCGCGTGGCGTTTTTTAAATAATGTTCCGCTGAAAAAGAAAATAAATCCTAGAAAAATAAATAAAAATCTAAAAATGCCAAAACAAATTGTCGCCGTCTAAATAAAATATTTAGAACAAGATGAACATTTTCTTGGCCTAAAAATGCAATTTTTTGAAAATGTGCAATTTTTCTAATTCAAATAATATTGCAACAAACTCCAAATAAAATAACAAATTGATTTTAATATTTTTCCTCTTATTTTGGAGAAGTCATTTTATCTCCTCTCATATATTTTAATTTTAGAAATATTAGGAAAGAAAAATAATCAAAACGAGTTGATCCTCTTTTCAGAATTTGAGAGACCTGAAATATGAAAATATCGAAATCCCCAACTCTCTCCGTGGGTCCTTGAGTTGCGTAGAATTTCTAGGATCGAGCCAAAATGCAATAAAATATGTTATGAAACGATGATCTAATTTATAACAGGCCAAATTGAAAATTTGGGATGTTACACACCTACCCCCTTAAGATGAATCTCGCCCTTGAGATTCGGCTTGGATAGAAAATAGGTGAGGGTGGTCCTTCCGTAGGTCTTCCTCTCGCTCCCAAGTTGCTTCCTCCTCGGTATGATGGCTCCATTGAACTTTGGAGAATTTGATAACTTTGCTGCGTGTGACTCGGCTGGCAAACTCGAGGATCGTCACCGGTTTCTCCTCATAGGTCAAATCGCTATCCAACTGAATCGCCTCCAGTGGCACTGTATCTCTTAGAGGAATATCGACCATCTCTGCGTGGCACTTCTTCAACTGGGAAACATGGAACACGTCATGAACTCCTGACAATCCTTCAGGCAATTCCAACTTATAAGCAACTTCTCCCATACGTTCCAGAACTTTGTATGGTCTGACAAAACATGGCGCTAACTTTCCTTTGACTCCAAAACGTTTGACTCCTCGAAGTGGGGACACACGAAGATAAACTCTGTCTCCGACTTCGTAAACTATTTCCTTGCGTTTTGAATCTGCATAGCTCTTCTGCCTGGAATGGGCTACCTTGAGCCTATCACGGATCAACTTAACCTTCTCTTCAGACTCTTTAATCAAATCTGGTCCAAACAACTGGCGGTCTCCAACTTCATCCCACAGCAACGGGGTCCTGCACCTCCTTCCGTACAAGGCTTCGAAAGGGGCCATCTTCAAACTTGCTTGATAGCTGTTGTTGTAGGAGAACTCTGCATATGGCAAATTGTCGTCCCAACTAGATCCATAGTCTAGCGCATAAGCTCTCAACATGTCTTCTAGAATCCGATTTACTCTCTCATTCTGTCCATCTGTCTGCGCGTGGAAGGCTGTGCTGAACTCTAGCCTGGTACCCAAAGTTTCGTGCAATTGATTCCAAAACTTTGAGGTAAATTGAGTTCCTCTATCCGATACAATGGATCTCGGAACTCCATGTAGACACACGATCCTGGTCATATAAATCTTGGCCAGCTTTGCACTGGTGTACGTGGTCTTCACTGGGATGAAATGAGCTACCTTCATCAATCAATCGATTACAACCCATATCGAGTCATAGCCTGAACGAGTCCTGGGCAATCCCATAAGAAAGTCCATGCCTAGCTTATCCCACTTCCATTCGGGTATCAACAATGGTTGCAGCAATCCTGCTGGCTTTTGGTGCTCGGCCTTCACTCTCTGACAAACATCACAAATGGCTACGTATTCCGCAATATCTTTCTTCATTCCAGTCCACCAGAAACTGTCTTTCAAATCCAAATACATCTTGGTATTTCCTTGGTGAATCGATTATGGCGAATCATGGGCCTCCTGCAGAATCAACTTCCTGATCCCTGGATCATTGGGCACATAAATGCGGTCCTCAAGCCATAGGGTATCGTGTTCGTCCTCACGAAATCCCTTAGCTTTTCCCTTGCTCATTCTTTCCTTTATCTCGGCAATCTCCTTGTCTGTCTTTTGAGCTTCTCTGATCTTAGTCATGAAAGTAGATTGAACTTCCAACGCTGCTACATAGCCTCTTGGAACTATTTCCAAACATAGCTCACGAAGGTCCTCTGTTAACTCCTTGGGTAACTCTCCTGTCAAGAGTGTATTAACATGACTCTTGCGACCCAACACATCGGCTACAATGTTAGCCTTTTTGGGGTGATAATGCAGCTTCATATCATAATCTTTGATGAGTTCCAACCATCTCCTTTGCCTGAGATTTAGCTCCTTCTGCGTGAAGATATACTTCAAGCTCTTGTGATCCGTATACACCTTGAAGTGATTTCCACTGAGAAAATGTCTCCACGTCTTCAATGCATGCACTACGGATGCTAACTCCAAATCATATGTAGCATAATTTAGCTCATGTGGTTTGAGCTATCTTGAGGCATATGAGACAACTCTTCCATCCTGCATAAGCACTGCTCCCAGTCCTCGACGAGAAACGTCGCAATACACATGGTAATCCTTGCGTTGATCTGGAAGAATCAATACTGGAGCTGTAACCAAGCGTTTCTTCAACTCCTAAAAACTGGCCTCACATTCCTTAGTCCAATTGAATTTGGTATCCTTCTTCAACAACTCTGTCATGGGCTTGGCAATCTTGGAGAAATTCTCAATGAACCTCCTATAGTATCCTGCGAGTCCCAGAAAACTCCGGATCTCTCCAATTATCGTGGGTGCTTCCCAATTTGTCATGGTGACAACCTTGGTGGGGTCTACTGCTATTCCTTCTCTGGATATAACATATCCGATGAATCCAACTTCTTTCAACCAAAAGTCACACTTGCCGAACTTGGCGTATAGCTGATGTTCTCTAAGCTTCCCAAGTACCAAACGCAAATGTTCCTTATGCTCCTCTTCATTCTTCGAGTAGACCAAAATATCATCAATGAACACCATGATGAACTTATCCAAAAACTCCATAAATACTTTGTTCATCATGTTCATGAAATAAGTAGGCGCATTAGTCAAACCAAATGACATAACAGTATACTCATATAGCCCATACCTGGTGGTAAAAGATGTCTTACGTATATCCTGCTCTCGAATCTTCAGTTGGTGGTATCCTGATCGCAAATTGATCTTGGAAAATACTTTAGCTCCTTGAAGTTGGTCAAACAGATCATTGATCATTGGCAGTGGGTACTTGTTCTTGATTGCCACCTCATTCAATCCATGATAATCAACAACCATCCTTAACGACCCATCCTTCTTATCCACTAGAAGCACTGGCGATCCCCACGGTGACGAACTTGGGCGAATATAGCCTTTATCCAGTAACTCCTTAACCCGCTTCTTAAGCTCCTCCAAATCCTTTGCAGGCATCCTATACGGTCTCTTAGATATTGGCTCGGTGCCTGGCAACAGTTCAATAAAAAACTCAATGTCTCTATCCGGTGGCATGCCTGCCAACTCCTCTGGAAATACGTCCGGGAAATCCTTCACCACTGGTACTTCCTCCCGTACAACTTCTGATAAGGAATTTACTTGAGTCCTCTTCGGCACATTCCGGGATACATACTTAACCCTTCTTCCTTCTGGGGTGGTGAGAAAAATTGTCTTACTGGCGCAATCAATGTTTCCTCCATACTTCGATAGCCAATCCTTGTGACTCCAAAATTATCAGATCCGAGGGAAAAACATGTCTACCTATGGTCAATGGCATCTGAAAACATCCTTGGTTTTCCATATACTCCGCTCCTGGTGAGCTTACTAACATGGGTCTTCTAAGAACCTTGGTGGGCAACTTATACTTATCCACAAATCCCCTTGATATGTATGAATGCGATGCACCGGTATCAAAAAGAACGATTGTAGTAAATGACTTAACCAAAAACTTACCTATTACTGCATCTGGCTATGCTTCAACCTCCTCCACGCTAACATGGTTCACTTGTCCCTTGTTGAAAGGGTTGGAATTCTTCCTAGAACTTCCATTGCCATTTCCATTCTTTGCTTCAGGACATTCAGTGGCATAATGTCCAGTCTTCTGGCACTTGAAACAGGTAATGTGGCTCAGATCCCTCTTGGCTGGTGTAGATGGGTTGGAACGGTTCTGATCGTTGCTTCCTCCGTTCCCATTCCCATTCTTGGGGCTGCTATGGTTATGCGGGATGCCTCCGTGATTATGCTGAAGGTGTCCTCCCGAGTTACGGGTAAAACGGGGTTTCTGCTGAGCTCCCGAATTGTACTTCCCTTGTCCATACTTCCTCTTGTGGCTGTCTATCTGCTGCTGCTTCCCTTCAATCATGAGAGCTCTATCTACCAGCTCCTGGTAGTTGTTGAAGTTTTCTACCATCAACTGCATGCTTAGCTCATCATTCAGTCCTTCCAGGAACTTCTCATGCATAGCGGCATCGGTAGCAACGTCATCTGGGGTATAACGTTCTAGCTTACTAAAATCATCCACATAATGGCCTACTGTACATCCTCCTTGGCGCAAGTTGCGAAACTCGCGCTTCTTCTTGGCCATAACTCCTGCTGAAACATGAGCAGTGCAAAACACCTGCTAGAACTGATCCCATGTAACAATGTCTATGGGGTAAGTGGTTGTGAAATTCTCCCACCAAGATGTTGCAGGTCCATCAAGCTGGTGTGCGGCAAAATGCACTCTCTCCGCATCTGTGCATCCTGCAGTGGTCAGCTCCCTTCCAATCTTGCGGAGCCAATCATCTGCAACAATCGGCTCGGTGCTACTGGAATACACCGGCGGATTCAGCCTTAGAAAACGGGCTAAGTGATCAACAGGTGGTGGTGGGTTGTTGTTGTTGTTGTTCCCCTGATTCTGATTCTGGACTAGTAGCTGCATCAATGCATTCTGCTGCTGGATCAACTGAGTGAGCTCCGGTGGGAAAGAAAATCCATTGTCGCGTCTTGGAGGCATTTGATAGGTTTAGAAAAGATGAGAAAATAGAATAGAAAGAGGTCTAGAGGGAAAACACTACCCATATGCTCATGAGACAAACACAATCAATTTCACTTCAATCAAATCAAACAAGGGCATACAATCGGTCTATCTATCGTTACAAAAGTGCTTGGACTATTCTATATACATGGGGGAATACTACTACTGATATGGTGGTCGACTAGAAAAATTGATCGTTGGAAGACTCCATGATATCTGCTCCAGCTTCATCAACATAGTCATCATCACTATCGTCGGGGTCCGAGTCAGTGTCATCGATGATGATGTAGTTCTCTGGACAGGTGGAATCTTCGTCTTCTCCTCCTGGCGCGGGGTCTCCCATGAACACTCCTAGCTTCCTTGTTAAATCGTCATTCTTCTCCACGAGTATCGTCATCTCCTCCTCGTATCCATCGAGTGTAAACTTGAGTTCTTCTTCCAGCTTTGTGATCCTAGTCATTGCCTTCTTCAGATCTATCATACCTGCGCACATCTGGTTCTCTTGGCGACAGATGTGCTGGATTAACTCCTGGATAAAAGCTGCAATGGATCTATCCTTCCTATTGCTGATCATCTCCCATTGCTCATCTCGACACCCACAAATCTGGTAGATATTATCCTTGAGATCCTTGTGGTAAACTTCTCCAATGCGTCCCATGGCGATGTGGGCTGCCATGCTCCTTCCTAGACTCCAGGTTGGTGCATCAAAGGAAAACTCTATGGGCTCGGTGACTGGCATGAACGTCCTTCCTGGAATTTGAACTTGTATCATCCAATGCTCCTCATCTGGCAGAGTGGCGATGTAGGTCCCGGTGAAGCTTGGTATTCCTATGTTCAGATACTTAGTGACTTCCTTCAAATGGCGTCTGAAAGGTGTATCTTCATCCGGTTGCACAAACTTGTTCCTTGCATCCACCATCCTATAGAGTAGAAAAGGAAGAGGAGTCAAAAATGAGTAGAGAAGAGTGTACTATGGTGTTAGCTTAGTGGTCGTGTCCTACAGTCAGCGTGTGCTCTGATACCATCTTGTAGCGACCAGACCTCAAACAGTCTGATCTCTGTGCCTTAGTGTCATCCCTCGATCGGTAATGCTGACACGCACAGTACATGAAGGATTTATAACAGAGTAGCAATCACACACTTATTACATCAAATGTCTCAAAAGAGAACTTATTACAATAATATGGCTTAAAGCCATCTAAGAATGATAACAGCGAAAGGCTTGGAAGAATAAGTGAGTCCATCAACTCCAACGGCATAGCGGGGTGAAAGATCATGACCTAAGGCACCTTACCCGTCGTCTGAAAAGTGTGCAACATGAACGTTGCAGCCCGAAAACGGGTCAACACATGGAGTATGCTGGCAATGTAACACATAGAGAATAATAGACAGATAATTGCTATCACTACATGCAATATGGCTAGTGGAAAGCTCTATGGTTATAGTTTTGCATAAAGCCAGTTTTCCCTACAACAAAGGAATAAGTTTTATTTAACTATCATGGTGGTTGTTAAACATTGAGAAGGTTCCTCCAACTCAATCCCAATTAAGCATCATCATTAAAAACCCAACAAATTATTTAAGTAACATGATGAGATCAACATGATAATCCAAAAACCAGATACTCAAGATGTCCATAACCGGGGACACGACTAACCATGATTAGTTTGTACACTTTGTAGAGGTTTGCGCACTTTTCCCCACAAGACTCGATCTCCTCCGTTGGTTTTCTCTCACTACAGGATGTTTGAGAAACAGATGACCGAGACACAGTCTTTCAGAAATAATTATTCTTTACTCTGGATGGACAGTTACACCTACTTTCCCCTACATCTGCTAGCCCACCACTGAAAGAGGTCTTGCAACTTAATAAACTATGCTATAGCCCATAATAGCTTGTGGCTGCACATAGAAGTTCCTAGCATGAATAATCTAATGATCCCTTTGGGCCTGGGTGGCGGTCCATAGGAAAATCACACGAAACCCCGGGATTTCCAAAAATACAGGCAACATTGGGTTCCCTAGGTGCCTCAATCCACCCTGATGTGTATTAAAGTTGCCACCTTAAGTTAACCATTAATTTAACAAACTCACATTTGCCATGGATACACTCACCCAATTCACGTACACTAGCATAGCATGGCAATATAAGCATTACGTAGAAGTAACTCCCAAAGGTTTGATAATAAACAGGACAATAGGTACTACCTCATCTACTTCCCAGAACCCACATATTAATCAGATCCTAATCATGCATGGTGTAATGGATTGATCTAATGCAATAAAACTGGGTAGTAAAAGGTATGATCAAGGTGTTACTTGCCTTGCCGATGATCCGTGAAAACTAGAGACTCATAGTAGCACGCTTCGCACTCCGGGTACTCTATCGCAAACAAACAAGCATACAATAAGCAATAAATCTAAAGCACGGGTAAAACTCAAATAAGAGATCAAACCAGAAAGTTCAACTTAAGAACTCCGGTTTGCAAAAAGAATCAAATCAAACGAAGCAACGAAACTCAAACTGCAAAAGAAACAAGATCTGATTACTAAACTGGACTTAAGTCAAATTTTACTACACCAAAATCTTTTTCAAGTTGGTTAAACAGAAAGAGGGCTTCGAGACGAAACTCTAGGCGCTTGAATCGCCCGATTCCGACAAACGAGAGAAAAGAAAAACTAAAACTAAGATTCAGGCTGAAATCTCGATCGAAAATAATCGCGGAAAAACCCTGGAAAAAGAAAAACTGATGAACAGGCTAACGAACGAACGTTCGCTGTCTGCGGCTAAATGGTGAAAACCGTCCGTTAAAATGAACGAACGAGCGGACGCTCGCTAAATAAACAAACCGGAAAAACTGACCGATCTAATCTAAAAAAACAACTAGGGGTTTTCTTTAAAAACCCCGAAACGGTTTTCTTAAAAAAAACGAAGGCGGCGGCAGCGGCTTCGGTTACCTCCGGTGAGGCTCCGACGGTTGGCTGCGGCGGCGGGGTGGCTCGGGCGGCGGCGCTAGCAGCAAGCGGCGGCGGCGGCACCAGCGGCGTGCCGCGGTGGCGAGCGGCGGCGCGAAG
>NC_041393.1:17974819-18005231 GCF_002162155.2 Triticum dicoccoides | reverse complement strand
GGAGGGCGGTGGCAGCGGGGTATTTAAGAGGGGGGGGTGTCGGCCTCGGCTTGGGGAAGGGGGCGCCCGGTCGGGGTCGGCCTCGTGCCATGGCCGGACTCGGCGGCGGCGGCGGGGAGGAGTCCTCCCGCGGGGAAGGCGGCGGTGGCGTGATGTCTACTACACAACCTTCTTCTTGTAGACGTTGTTGGGCCTCCAAGTGCAGAGGTTTGTAGGACAGTAGCAAATTTCCCTCAAGTGCATGACCTAAGATTTATCAATCCGTGGGAGGCATAGGATGAAGATGGTCTCTCTCAAACAACCCTGAACCAAATAACAAAGAGTCTCTTGTGCCCCCAACACACCCAATACAATGGTAAATTGTATAGGTGCACTAGTTCGGCGAAGAGATGGTGATACAAGTGCAATATGGATGGTAGATAAAGGTATTTGTAATATGAAATTATAAAAACAGCAAGGTAACAAGTGGTAAAAGTGAGCATAAACAGTATTGCAATGGTAGGAAACAAGACCTAAGGTTCATACTTTCACTAGTGCAAGTTCCCTCAACAATAATAACATAATTGGATCATATAACTATCCCTCAACATGCAACAAAGAGTCACTCCAAAGCAACTAAATAGTGGAGAACAAACAAAGAGATTATGGTAGGGTACGAAACCACCTCAAAGTTATCCTTTTTTGATCTATCTATTCAAGAGTCCGTAGTAAAATAACATAGAGCTATTCTTTCCGTTCGATCTATCATAGAGTTCATACTAGAATAACACCTTAAGACACAAATCAACCAAAACCCTAATGTCACCTAGATACTCCATTGCCACCTCAAGTATCCGTGGGCATGATTATACGATATGCATCACACAATCTCAGATTCATCTATTCAACCAACACAAAGTACTTCAAAGAGTGCCCCAAAGTTTCTACCGGAGAGTCAAGACAAAAATGTGTGCCAACCCCTATGCATAGGTGCATGGGCCGAACCCGCAAGTTGATCACCAAAACATACATCAAGTGGATCACGTGAATATCCCATTGTCACCACAGATAAGCACGGCAAGACATACATCAAGTGTTCTCAAATCGTTAAAGACTCAATCCGACAAGATAACTTCAAAGGGAAAACTCAATTCATCACAAGAGAGTAGAGGGAGGAGAAACATCATAAGATCCAACTATAATAGCAAAGCTCACGATACATCAAGATCGTGCCATAGAGAGAACACGGGAGAGAGAGATCAAACACATAGCTACTGGTACAGACCCTCAGCCCCGAGGGTGAACTACTCCCTCCTCGTCATGGAGAGCGCCGGGATGATGAAGATGGCCACCGGTGAGGGATCCCCCCTCCGGCAAGGTGCCAGAACAGGGTCCCGGTTGATTTTTGGTGGCAACAGAGGCTTGCGGCGACAGAACTCCCAATCTATCTTCGTCTTCGATGGTTTTAGGGTATATGGACTTATGTAGGTGAAAGAAGTCGGTCGGGGGACGCTCGAAGGGTCCACGAGACAGGGGCGTGCACCCAGTAGGGGGGCGCGCCCCCCACCCTCATGGCGACCTTGAAGCTTCCTTGACTTAAACTCCAAGTCTCCTAGATCATATCCGTTCCAAAAATAACGCTCCCTAAGGTTTCATTCCGTTTGGACTCCGTTTGATATTCCTTTTCTTCGAAACACTGAAATAGGTAAGAAAACAACAATATCGGCTGGGCCTCCGGTTAATAGGTTAGTCCCAAAAATAATATAAAAGTGTATAATAAAGCCCGTAAACATCCAAAAGAGATAATATAATAGCATGAATGCTTCATAAATTATAGATACGTTGGAGACGTGTCAGCATCCCCAAGATTAATTCCTGCTCGTCCTCTAATAGGTAAATGATAAAAGAAAGAATTTATGAAGTGTGAATGCTAGCAGGTGCACAAGTTTGATCAATGATAATTTCAATCACCTTTTCTAGCATGATTATATGTCAAACAATAGCTCATCTCATAAAACTTCTCACGATCAAGTAACAAGCTATTCACATGTTAAAGCATAGACCATAAACTTTCTTGAAAACTAGCAAACTTCATTCTCAGTCATCAAACAATTACAATTCATCTTATTTTCAGGAAGGGTCTATGTTAGAGCTTTGATTTAGCAAACTCCACATACTCAACTATCATATAGTCTTCCACAATTGCTAACACTCATGCAATACTTATGGTTATGAAGTTTTAATCGGACACCAAGAAAGATTGGGGCTTATAGTGTTGCCTCCCAACGTATTGACCTTTGGGTGATGTCAACAATAACAGTTCATGCTAACTTACATCCAGTTGGATATATATATCAGGATCTTTCCAACACGAGGTGCTTGCCAAATGATAAAATGAAAAAGGGAAAGGTGAAGATCAGCTTGACTCTTGCATAAAGTAAAAGGTATAAAGTAAAAGATAGGCCCTTCACATAGGGAAGCAGGGATTTGCAGAGGTGCCAGAGTTTGATTTTGAAATAGAGATAAATAATTTTGAGTGTTATGATCTCATTGTCAACATAACAACCAAGAGTTCCCAATATCTTCCATACTACATACATTATAGGTGGTTCCCAAACAAAATGGTAAAGATTTTACTCCCCCTACATCAACAATCACACTCCACGGCCATCCGAAACAACGGGGTACCGTCCATACCAACAACAGTCCTGGGGGAGTTTTGTTTGCAATTATTTTTGGTTTGATTTTGATCTTTTTGATCATGGGACTAGGCATCCCGGTTACCAGCCATTTTTCTCGTGAATGATGAGCAGAGTCCACTCATCTTGAGAATAACCCACCTAGCATGGAAGATACTGACAGCCCCTAGTCACTACATGAGCGATTCGGGCATATAAAGCAGATTATTGTTTGAAGGTTTAGAGTTTGGCACATGCAAATTTACATGGAACGGCAGATAAATACCGCATATAGGTAGGTGTGGTGGACACTCATAGCAAAAAATGGGTTTAAGGATATTGGAAGCACAAGTAGTATCTCTACTTGGTGCAAGGAATTTTGGCTAGCATGAGGGGGAAAGGCAAGCTCAACATGTTTGAATGATCCATGACAATATACTGTAACTGAGATGTGAGAAAACATAACCCATTATGTTGTCTTCCTTGTCCAATATCAACTCTTTAACATGACATACTTAATGAGTGCTCACAATTATAAAACATGTCAAAGATAGTATATTTATATGTGAAATATCTCTTCCTTCAATATTCTTTCATGAATTGTTCAAATGACCAATACAATGCTTGCTAACCTTCAATAAATTTACAACCTCTACTTCTTAGATGTGAAGTCATTACTCCCCATGGGATAATAAAATGAAACATATATAATTTCAGATTTATGACATTCAACTCATTCAACCATTTACTAATAGGATATAAGTGAAGCACATGAGTAAATGACAAACTACTCCAACAAGATATAAGTGAAGATCAATGAGTAGTTAAATAATTATGCAACTATGTGAAGACTCTCTCTCATTTAAGAATTTCAGATCTTGGTATTTTATTCAAATAGCAAGCAAAGCAAAATAAAATGACATTGCAAGGATAGCACGACTCATGTGAAGAAGCAAAAACTTAGGTTCAGCCGGTACTAACCGATAATTGTTGAAGAAGAAAGGTGGGATGCCTACCGGGGCATCCCCAAGCTTGGATGCTTGAGACTTCTTGAAATATTATCTTGGGGTGCCTTGGGCATCCCCAAGCTTGAGCTTTTATGTCTCCTTAATTACTTTTATATGTTGGTTTCCTAAATCTCGAAAGCTTCATCCACACCAAACTCAACAAGTACTCATGAGATAGGTTAGTATAAACCAATGCAAAAACCTTATCATCTTCTACTGTAACAAATCACTAAAATTATTATTCAACATTGCATACTAAATGTCTCTGCATATTTAAAACTCCTATCCTCAAATAGAATCATTAAACAAGCAAACATATGAAAACAATGCACACATAACAGCAATCCGCCCAAACAGTATAGTCTGTAAAGAATGCAAGATTCATCATACTTCCCTAACTCCAAAAATTATGAGAAAAATACTAATATGTATAATATTTATCAGAGCTCAATATGCAAAAAGATTCAACATTATATCACTCTCTGACTTTTCTAGGGAATGTTTGCAACAGCGGTAAACTTTCTGTTTTGAAACAACAACATGTATACTTGCAAAATAAGCATGGTGAAGGCTATCCTTGACATTTTTATTGAAAATATAGATACAAAACTTTATTATAAATAACAGAAAGCAAATAGTAACAAAATAAAATGACGCTCCAAGCAAAACACATATCATGTGGCGAATAAAAATATAGCTCCAAGTAAAGTTACCAATGAACGAAGACGAAAGAGGGGATGCCTTCCGGGGCATCCTCAAGCTTAGGCTCTTGGTTGTCCTTGAATATTACCTTGGGGTGCCTAGTAATCCCCAATATTAGGCTCTTACCACTCCTTATTTCATAGTCCATCGAATGTTTACCCAAAACATGAAAACTTCACAACACGAAACTCAAAACAAAACTTGTAAGCTCCGTTAGTATAAGAAAATAAATCACCACTTAGGTACTGTTGTGAACTCATTCTAAATTCATATTGGTGTAATATATATTGAATTCCAACTTCTCTATGGTTCATACCCTCCAATACTACTCATAGATTCATCAAAATAAGCAAACAACACAATGAAAACAGAATCTGTCAAAAACAGAAAAGTCTGTAGTAATCTGTATCGAACGTATACTTCTGTAACTCCAAAAATTCTGAAATAAATTGGTGGACCTGAGGAATTTTTCTATTAATTATCTGCCAAACTAATCAGCATAAAAGCACTCTTCAGTAAAAAATGACAGCTAATCTCGTGAGCGCTAAAGTTTCTGTTTTTTACAGCAAGATCATAAAGACTTCACCCAAGTCTTCCCAAAGGCTCTACTTGGCACAAACACTAATTAAACCACAAAACCACATATAACAAGAGGCTATATGAATTATTTATTAATAAATAGGAACAAAATCAAAGAACAAAAATAAAGTTGGGTTGCCTCCCAACAAGCGCTATCGTTTAACGCCCCTAGCTAGGCATGATGATTTCAATGATGCTCACATAAAATATAAGAATTGAAACATAAAGAGAGAATCATGAAGAATATGACTAGCACATTTAAGTCTAACCCACTTCCTATGCATAGGGATTTTGTGAGCAAACAACTTATGGGAACAATAATCAACTAGCATAGGAAGGTAAAACAAGCATAGCTTCAAAATTTTCAACACATGGAGAGGAAACTTGATATTATTGCAATTCCTGCAAGCATATATTCCTCCCTCATAATAATTTTCAGTAGCATCATGAATGAATTCAACGATATAACCAGAACCTAAAGCATTCTTTTCATGATCTACAAGCATAGAAAATTTATTGCTCTGCACACAAGCAAAATTCTTCTTATTTGGAATAGTGGGAGTATCATAAAAGACTTGAATACTATAAATTGTTTCCACATTAAAAGAGTAATGTTCAGAAAAAGGGTAATCATAATCATGACAAGTTTTATAAATATAATCATCACTACTTTTTATAGCATAAGTTTCATCACAATAATCATCATAAGTAGCAACTTTGTTCTCATCATAATCGATTGAAACCTCTTCCAAGATAGTGGAATCATCACTATATAAAGTTGACACTCTTCCAAACCCACTTTCATCAATATAATCATCATAGGTAAGAGGCATGCTATCATCTTAACAACTTTGCATATCAAAACTTGGGAGGCTAAAAATATCATCTTCATTAAACGTAGCATCCAAAAGCTTGGGACAAACATTAATTGCAGCAAATATATTCTCAAATATGTCATCCTCATCAAACATAGCTTCCCCAAGCTTGGGACTTTTCACATCATAAGCATAATCACTCTCATCATTAATAGTATGGATAGCACCAATAGTATTGCAATTATCATCAACACAATGAGTAGTAGGAGCAACATCATTTGGGAGGGATACCTTTTTACCTTTTCTTCTTGGTTTTTTATTTTTCTTCCTCACATCATGTGTGGGTTCAACCCTCTTCTTTGAGCTCCTTATTGATGCGATTGGTTGAATAGAAGGCTCCTCCTCGTTACCTGATTCATCATAAGAAATAATAGGAGGATATTGGGAAGTCTCTTTCATTTCATTAGTATTCTCTTCATCTTCTATTTGTTTCCTTTTCTTTAGGTAATTGGCAATATAAGGATTTTCAATGCAATTCACCGTACAATACATATAAATCTTCTCTAGATCAATATCAAGAAAATTCTCAAGGTTAAATTCTGGAATGTGCTTAGTTGCATGTTTCAATTCTTCATAACCCAAAAGCAAACTAAGTTCATTATGATGTGCAAGGGAAATCAAATCATCACAATTTTTGGACACGATACGATCATGAAACAATTTGCATCGGAGATTTAAATGACCATGTTCATTGCAAAGTTCACAAGTACGGCGGAGATATTTTAAATTTTTAGCACTAACATTAAGCCTTTATTGCAACCATTTAGTTTCTAAATGCTTATGCCTCTTGCAATATCTATTTTCCCTATTTGGTGTGTACTTGCAAACCCAATTCAGTCCACAAAAATCAACATGCTTATAAGAGATATTTTCGTCATGACTAGTGCAATCATCATTAGTACTATGGATATTCAAAGAGTTCATACTAACAACATTGCAATCATGCTCATCATTCAAAGATTTAGTGACAAACATTTTATAGATTTCTTCTTTTAGCACTTGAGCACAATTTTCCTTACCATCATTCTCACAAAAGATATTAAAAATATGAAGCGTATGAGACAAACTCAATTCCATTTTTTTGGTTTTCTTTTATAGACTAAACTAGTGATAAAACAAAAAACAAAAAGATTCGATTGCAAGATCTAAAGATATGCCTTCAAGCACTCACCTCCCTGGCAACGACGCCAGAGAAGAGCTTGATGTCTACTACACAACCTTCTTCTTGTAGACGTTGTTAGGCCTCCGAGTGCAGAGGTTTGTAGGACAGTAGCAAATTTCCCTCAAGTGGATGACCTAAGGTTTATCAATCCGTGGGAGGCATAGGATGAAGATGGTCTCTCTCAAACAACCCTGCAACCAAATAACAAAGAGTCTCTTGTGTCCCCAACACACCCAATACAATGGTAAATTGTATAGGTGCACTAGTTCGGCGAAGAGATGGTGATACAAGTGCAATATGGATGGTAGATAAAGGTATTTGTAATCTGAAATTATAAAAATAGCAAGGTAATAAGTGGTAAAAGTGAGCATAAACGGTATTGCAATGGTAGGAAACAAGGCCTAAGATTCATACTTTTACTAGTGCAAGTTCTCTCAACAATAATAACATAATTGGATCATATAACTATCCCTCAACATGCAACAAAGAGTCACTCCAAAGCAACTAATAGCAGAGAACAAACAAAGAGATTATGGTAGGGTACGAAGCCACCTCAAAGTTATCCTTTTTTGATCTATCTATTCAAGAGTCCGTTGTAAAATAACATAGAGCTGTTCTTTCTGTTCGATCTATCATAGAGTTCATACTAGAATAACACCTTAAGACACAAATCAACCAAAACCCTAATGTCACCTAGATACTCCATTGTCACCTCAAATATCAGTGGGCATGATTATACGATATGCATCACACAATCTCAGATTCATCTATTCAACCAACACAAAGTACTTCAAAGAGTGCCCCAAAGTTTCTACCGGAGAGTCAAGACGAAAACGTGTGCCAACCCCTATGCATAGGTGCATGGGCGGAACCCGCAAGTTGATCACACAAACATAAATCAAGTGGATCAAGTGAATATCCCATTGTCACCACAAATAAGCACGGCAAGACATACATCAAGTGTTATCAAATTCTTAAAGACTCAATCCGACAAGATAACTTTAAAGGGAAAATCAATTCATCACAAGAGAGTAGAGGGGGGAGAAACATCATAAGATCCAACTATAATAGCAAAGCTCGCGATACATCAAGATCATGCCATAGAGAGAACACGAGAGACAGAGAGAGATCAAACACATAGCTACTGGTACATACCCTCAGCCCCGAGGGTGAACTACTCCCTCCTCGTCATGGAGAGCGCCGGGATGATGAAGATGGCCACCGGTGAGGGATCCCTCCTCCGGCAGGGTGCCGGAACAGGGTCCCGATTGGTTTTTGGTGGCTATAGAGGCTTGCGGCGGCGGAATTCCCAATCTATCTTCTTCTTCGATGGTTTTAGGGTATATGGACTTATAGGTGAAAGAAGTCGGTCGGGGGACGCTCGAGGGGCCCACGGGACAGGGGGGCGCGCCCAGTAGGGAGGGGGGGTGCCCCCACCCTCGTGGCCACCTCGAAGCTTCCTTGACTTCAACTCCAAGTCTCCTGGATCACATCCGTTCCGAAAATAACGCTCCCGAATGTTTCATTCCGTTTGGACTCCATTTGATATTCCTTTTCTTTGAAACACTGAAATAGGAAAGAAAACAACAATATGGGTTGGGCCTCTGGTTAATAGGTTAGTCCCAAAAATAATATAAAAGTGTATAATAAAGCCCGTAAATATCCAAAACAGATAATATAATAGCATGAATGCTTCATAAATTATAGATACATTGGAGACGTATCACGGCGCGGGCTGGGCCTTCGGCCTAGTCGGGCACGAGGAGTTTTTTTTTTAAATAACGTTCTGCCGAAAAACAAAATAAATCCTAGAAAAATAATTAAAAATCAAAAAATGCCAAAACAAATTTTCATCGTCTAAATAATATATTTAGAACAAGATGAACATTTTCTTGGCCTCAAAATGCATTTTTTTGAAAACGCGCATTTTTCTAATTCAAATAAAATTGCAACAAACTCCAAATAAAATAACAAATTGATTTTAATATTTTTCCTCTAATATTTCATTTAGTTTGGAGAAGTCATTTTATCTCCTCTCATATATTTTTATTTTAGAAATATTAGGAAAGAAAAATAATCATAACCAGTTGATCCTCTTTTCAGAATTTGAGAGAACTCAAATATGAAAATATAGAAATCCCCAACTCTCTCCGTGGGTCATTGAGTTGCGTAGAATTTCTAGGATCATGCTAAAATGCAATAAAATATGATATGCAATGATGATGTAATTTATAACATGCCAAATTGAAAATTTGGGATGTTACAGAAAGGGACCTAGGACGCTTCGAGAGAACACTAGAAGACCCACAGGGGCCCCACAAGCCACCAGGGCGCGCCCAGGGAGTGGCTGTGCCCTGGTGCCTTGTGGCCCCTCTTTGTACGATTCCAACGCCAAAAATTCCTATATATTCAGAAACCCCCGAAAGTTAACCTAGATGAGTTGTCCAATGGAGGGAGTAGTTAACCCTTGGCGCTGAGGGTATGTACCAGTAGCTATGTGTTTGATCTCTCTCTCTCTCTCTCTCTCTCTCTCTCTCTCTCTCTCTCTCTCTCTCTCTTTCTCTCTCTCATTTTCTTGCTTTGGCACAATCTTGATGTACAATGAGCTTTGTTAATATGGTGTTTCTCCCTTTCTATCTTGTTGTGATGAATTGAGTTTTTACCTTTGATGTTTCACTATTATCAGATTGAATACTTGTTGGATTTGACAACTCTTGATGTATATCTTGCATATGAATACCCGTGGTGACAATGGGGTAACATATTGATTCACTTGATGTATGTTTTGGCACTCAACTCATGGATTCCCGAGGTGACATTGGGGTAATCTATGCATAGGGGGTTGATGCACGTTTTTGTCCTACTTTCTCCGGTAGAAATCTTGGGGCACTCTTTGAAGTTCTTTGCATTGGATTGAATATTATGAATCTGATGTTGTTTGATGCATATCATATAATTGACTCACGGATACTTTTGGTGACATTAGAGTATCTAGGTGACATTAGGGTTGATTGAGTGTGTCATATTGTGTTATTTTAGTACAAACTCTAGGGATATTTATAATACTTATAGGAATAGGTCAATAGATTGATTGGAAAGAATAATTTTGTGGTGGTTTCGTACCCTATAATAATTTCTTCTTATGTTCTACGCTTGATGAGAACTTTGGAGTGATTCTTTGTCGCACGTTGATGGATCATTAAATGAGTCAATTATGTTAGCACTGTTGAGAGATTGCGCTAGTGAAAGTATGAACATTAGGCCTTGTTTTTAAGCATTGCAATACTGTCTGTGCTCCGTTTATCACCTGCTACCTTGCTGTTTTTCTATTTTTAGGTTATAAAAACCTATATCTACTATCCATACTGCACTTGTATCACCATCTCTTCACCGAACTAGTGTACCTATACAATTTTCCATTGTATTGGGTGTGTTGGGGACACAAGAGATTTCTTGTATTTGATTGCAGAGTTATTTGGGAGAGACCATCTTGATCCTACGCCTCCCACGGATTGATAAACCTGAGGTCATCCACTTGAGGGAAATTTGTTGTTGTTCTACAAAACTCCGTGTTTGGAGGCCTAACACGAGTCTACAAGAACAAGTTGTGTAGTAGACATCATCTGCAACAACCTAATTGGTGGTGTTGATGAATTTGCCGCACGCCCCGCAACAGTGACTTGACTAGGGATCAAATTCTTCAGACAACAGCTGTATTTCAGATTGTAATGAAACGAGCTGTTGAGGAGATGTAGCAAGCATGTTCTTCCTCAACCCCTTCTCCTTTTGAAGTTGCTACTTCTTTACCATCTTAGATTGTTCAATTTTATGCTTCTCCATCATGATGAAGGAGGTGAGCACATGGCTTTGACCAGGAGGTAAATCGAGGTCGTCAAGTGGAGTGTCTGGTTTGTTCACTCATATCTCAATTAAGTCAAGGATTTTCTTTGGATCCAGCAGTAGCGGGACTGAAGAATTCTTAGCAATGGTGACTTGTTCTTGTTTCCTTCTGAGTAATTCCGCACGCTCATCTTCACCAGCCATGTGATGTTAATTAGCTAGAGGCACAACTGGTTTGCTCTTGGGGGTTGGCCTGACGCTAAGGCCTGCAGTGACCTTTGTCTTCAACTTGGGCGTTGATGAAGAGATGTGCCCACTAGCTGAGGCATTTGATGCAGCAATGGTGGCCGTTTGAAAGCCTTTGGTGCGCTGGCCAGAAGCGATCACTGAGGGAGTCCTGGTTTCGGGGGTCCTCAAGTGTCCGGCTCAAGGATGTGGGTGGACAGGATGGGCCGTGAAGATAAAGCTAAGTGCCATCACTCCGTGCTCGGATAGTACTCCTATGTGCGTGGCCGACAAGATTAGTCCGAATGTATTTTTTTCCTTGCCTGGTGAACCGACTTTGTACAAACCTTAGACCCCTCCGGTGTGTATATAAACCGGAGGGTTTAGTTTGTAGAGGCCATCATCATCATCATTATACTCATAGGCCAGACAAGCTAGGGTTTAGCCATTACGATCTCGAGGTAGATCAACTCTTGTAACCCCTATACTCATCGAATACAATCAAGTAGGACCTAGGGTTTTACCTCCTTTAAGAGGGCCCGAACCTGGGTAAACATTGTGTCCCTTTGTTCATTGTTACCATCGATCCTTATACACACAACTTGGGCCCCCCTACCTGAGATCTGCCGGTTTTGACAGCGACAGTGGTGCTTTCATCAAGAGCTCTATTGTGTAGTCCTGAAAAAGTGATCTATGGCTCGCCTAGTCATCAACGACAACATTACCTCTGGAAGGAGCCTAACTTCCGGGCAGACCCTCCAGCTTGGCGGTTTCATCACAGGCGACCATAGGATCGTCAAGCCTACAACACCGCCTAAGACCGCAGAACACCGTCTTCGCATCGACCTCGAGTACTCCGAAAAGATGGATCCGGCAGACGTCTCGTTCTTAAACGAGCTGCAAGACCGCATCGCCGCCCTGGGGGTTTCAACGGATTATGGTCGGATCAAGCTTAAGCCTGACCAAAGGGAGATTCATGACCCGCAGATCATCCACCTGGTAGCGGTCATTGAGGAACGGGCCGAGGACACTTCTCCTCCTATGTTGAGAACCAAATATGTTCATATCTCCGAACCTCTCGATCCGGATACTCTACCATCAGGCGGGACTCCAAGTCCCCCGAACTCTGGCTCGGATATCGGATTGGGGGGAGGGGCACTTCGGTCTCCCCGGATCTGAACTGGTCACTTCGGAGATTTCCCAAGGTCCAAGCATTGGCGTGGGTCAGGAATCAAATTTTAAGCCACCCACCACAATCAATACTCTCCAAGAAACTCAGGGCCTCCAGACATATACCATGTGATGTATATACAACAGCAACATTAGGAAATGGTCCATCAATTTTGGGCCAGATTCCTACTTGTTAAAAGCAAGATTGAAGATTGCTGCGACAATGATGCAGTTTCGGTCTTCCATCGCAATTGTACCGACAAAGGGATTACTGAACACCCTCGACCGCTGTCACATATAGAGCTTCATGGGACTGTCAAATGTAGTGCAAAAGTACCGCGCGATGGAAAGCACATGGAAGGCCCAGCAAAGTCAACTGGAACCAACTGCCTTTAAGAAGTGTGCGGCCCAGACTAAGCGAATGCACCCTAGTGGCGCACCCAATCATTAGTTTGTCAACAGAAAGAATAAACCCTTTACGGGACATAGGTCCGTCCTTGACAAGCCCTCTCCGATACATGCAACTCCAAGCATAGACCCAACCCATAGCCTGCGAGCATGTTGGGTGCTCCGGCAGGTAGCAAAGAGTGGAGAGGTCATCCTCGCCTCCATTACTCCAGAGAAACACTCTCTAGAGACAAAATATTTTATTATCCTCATGATCTTCGAGGCCTTTTCTTCAAATAATCGGCATAAAAGGACACTCAGCGACCTCACTGAAGTCCACCAAGTTATCGCACTGAGCCCCTGAAAAAACGCGGCAATAACCTTCACTGTCGAAGACGAACCAAAGGCTCATTCAGTCCAAGCACCTGCCGCCCTAGTCCTAAACCCCATTGTGGACGGTTTCCAGGTTACTAAAGTGCTCATGGACGACGACAGTAGGCATAACCTTATTTATGAAGATACGCTCGACAAAATGCAGATTGATAGAACACGCAACGAGCAAAGCAATACCACCTTTTGGAGGCATCATCCCCAGTCGATAAGCTCGATGCTCTGGGAGAATTAAATTGGATGTGGTATTTGGAACGCCCGAAAATTATAGGTCCAAAGAGTTGCTCTTTCATGGGTCCCATTCAGCAGTGGGTATCACGCCATCCTCGGACATGACGCCTTCTCATGTTTCTAGGCTATACCCCATTATGGGTATATGAAGCTTAAAATGCCCGGACCCAACAGAGTCATCACAATCTCGAGCGACCCGGACAAAGCACTCCGTGCCAAAAGCAAAACCGCATCCTTGGCCCTCGAGGCGTTATCCGAAGCCCTAGCGGCCGAAGAACTAACCTCCCTACGATCGACGGTGGACAAGGACGATGTGATCCTCGACAAGAGATCTAAATCCACCTCTTTTAAGCCAGTAGAGGAAATATTCAAAATTCAAGTGCACCTGATGGACCCCAACAAGACAGCATATATCTGAGCACAGCTGGATCTGGCTGTGGACGCTGCTTTACGCACATTCTTGCACAAAAACTGGGATATTTTTGCTTGACACCCTTCAGATATGCCGGGCTTCCCATGCAGGCTGGTCGAACATAAACTAAACATAATTAAGGGGTTCAAACCCATGAAGCAGACACTACGGCGATTTTCTGAACCCAAGCGTCAAGCCATGGGAGACCAGCTAGCCAAACTGCTAGAAGCCGGGTTCATTAGGGAAATCAAATACCCGGATTGGTTAGCCGACTTGGTCATGGTACCAAAGAAGGACAAATCTTGGCGCCTTTGCGTCGACTTCAAAGACCTCAATAAGGCCTGCCCTAAAGATCCCATTCTGTTGCCCCGCATTGACCAGATCATTGACGCAACCGTAGGACATGATTCATTGTGTTTCCTAGATGCCTCTTCCGGATACCATCAGATTCTAATGAAGGAATCAAATTAGGCTGCAACAACGTTCATCACCCCATACAGCCCTTTATGCTTCAACACTATGCCCTTTGGACTCAAAAACATTGGGGCCACTTACCAACGTATGATTCAAACATGCTTGGAAAAACAAATCGGCAAAACAGTCGAAGCATATGTGGACGACATGGTCATCAAGACAAAACACGTCGAAACACTAATCGGTGATCTTCGCCTTACCTTCGAGAAACTCCGGACATACGATATACGGCTCAATCCGGAGAAATTTGTCTTCGGTGTTCCATCCGGAAACTAACTAGGGTTCATTGTTTCGCATAGAAGAATCGAAGCAAACCCAGCTATGATAAGAGCCTTGTCACAATTGGCTATACCAACTGAGCTAAAGCATGTCCAAACTAGAAGGGTACGTCGGAGCCTTGAGCCGCTTCATCTCCAGATTAGGAAAAAAGAATTACCACTCTACAAGCTACTAAGACACACTGATAGCTTTGAATGGACGGATGCTGCCATAGCCAGATTGGAAGAAATCAAGGCCCTACTCGCAAGCAACCCAATCCTAGCTGCCCTAGGGATTGGCGAGCTTATGTTGCTGTATATCTCGGCAACCAGCCAGGTAGTCAGTGTCGTACTCTTCGTTGAACAAGGGGAAGAGGGACATCAATTCCGCACCCAAAAACTAGTCTATTATGTATCAGAGGTCCTTACACCATGCAAATCCCGATATCCCCACTACCGAAAGATTACCTATACGGTCTTCATGGCATCCCAAAAATCACGACACTATTTTCAAGAGTGTTCGATCACAGTGGCATCAGAAATACCACTTAACGACATCATTAACAACAGGGACGCCACTACCCGCATAGCCAAGTGGGCCATCGAAATTTTACCATTCGAAATAGCATACAAACCACGCCAGGCTATTAAATCTCAGGTGCTGGCCGACTTTGTCGCCAAGTGGATGGAAGCCAAACTCCCTAAAGAGTATAGTTCATACTCCAACTTGACTATGTATTTTGATGGTTCCAAAATGCTAGCCGGACTAGGGGCGGCCGTTATCCTGACATCCCCCATCGGGGAAACAATCCACGACGTGTTACAAATCATGTATACGGACTCCAACAATGCAGCCGAATATGAGGCTCTCTTACACGATTTTCACATGGCTCTCTCCATGGGTATACAACGCCTAGAGGTGCACGGCAATTAAAACTCGCAATATCCCAGGTCAATGGAGAGTTTGATGCAAAGGACCCAAAAATGGCGGCATATCACCGTATTAAAAATATCAGCTTGGTTCGAGGGACTTGAATTCCGTCACGTCGCTCGAGACATTAACCAGGAAGCAAACATCCTCGCTCGCATGGGCGCTAAGCGTGAGCCTGTCCCACCTAACACCTTTGTGGAAAGGCTTTTTAAGCCATTCGTAGTATGGCAAGGTGAGAGCAGAGAATCTAGTACGGACCTGGTCACACCCCCAGCAGCCGAATAGACGATAGATACCGTCGGGGGATCGGATATAGAAATAACACCCTCTACTCATGAGATCATGGCTGTTATCGCTCCATGGACCGAACCCTTCTTGGCCTACCTTAATAGGCAGCAGCTTACCGACGATCAAAATGAAGCCTGCTGCATAGTTTGGTGCTCTAAAGCCTTTAAGGTGCACAAGGGTGAACTTAAAAAAAAGAGCACTACCGGAGTCCTCCAAAGGTGCATCTCCGAAGAGGAGGGACGACAACTCTTGGCAAAAATACATGCTGGTCTGGGCGTTCATCATGCCGTAGCTCGGGCCCTCGTAAGCAAAGCTTTCCGGACAGGTTTTTTCTAGCCAACGGTCCGGGTAGACGCATAGGCCCTTGTCTAACATTGTGTGGGCTGTCAGATTTTTGCCAACCAAAGTCATATGCCTCCTACTGCCTTAAGAACAATCCCCATTATCTGGCCCTTCGCGGTCTGGGGGCTCGATATGGTCGGTCCCCTTAAAGGGGGAAGCCATAAAAAGAAATATTTACTGGTGATGGTCAATAAATTCACTAAATGGATAGAAGCCAAACTAGTCAAAACAGCTCAAGCAGGGCGAGTGATTGATTTTATATCCGGCGTGGTGCATTTTTACGGTGTCCCGCTTAGTATCATAACCGATAATGGCTCCAGCTTTACACCTGATGAGGTGAAAACTTGGTGCGCTATGTTGGGCATTAAACTCGACTACGCATCCGTATACCACCCTCAAACAAATGGCCAAGTTGAACGGTCCAATGGTCTGATCATGAGCGACATTAAGCCCAGACTGGTGCACTCCTTAAGAGAATCCGATAAGCACTGGGTTGGGGAACTTGATTCCATACTCTGGGGGCTGCAGACCATGCCCAATCGGACAACCGGATACACACCTTTCTTTATGGTGTACGGCGCAGAGGCTGTGTTGGCCTGCGATATTATTCATGACTCACCTCGAGTGCGCATGTACAAAGAGCGAGAAGCCGAACTAGATCGGTAGGATGACCTAGATGGACTTAAATAGGAGCATGACATTGCAAAGGCTCGTTCCGCATTCTATCAACAGCAGGCCAGGCGATACCAAAGCAGGGAAGTGCGGGCTAAAACATACAATGTTAGAGAACTTGTTTTACGCCTCCCGGAAAAGAAAAAGGACAAGCTCAAACCAAAATGGGAGGGTCCCTTCAACATAGATGAAGTCCTTACGGGAGGAGCCTATCGCCTTCGCAATGCAGCGGATAATCTTCTTGAGCCGAACCCGTGGAACGCCACGCAGCTCCAAAGATTTTACGCATAAGTTAGGCCTCTTTATATTTTACTTTGACTAGGATTTTCCTTCCTCCTCTCCTCTTTTGTTTTTCCTTTTTATATCCTAGGGAGTGTTCGGATCTACCGCACTATTAGGGGTACACATCTTTAAATGTATACACCCCATTGTACTTGGGAGCTTCTCTAATGATGCTTATTATTAGAAGTTTACATTGTCTGATGTCGACTGTTTTATACATCTTTTTCTATTATATGCACCTCTATGACTTAAGTTTTTGCCAAGCTGGGTTGCCTCACTCCTGTGCTTATACCCTACGTTCGCAATTATTCGGCTAGGGTGTAAAGGGAGTACCTCTATGATTGTTACAACCGGGTTATCCGAACCTGTACCTCAGATGGGTGAAGCCGAAAGCTAGCGTTCTTAAGGAAATAATTGGTCGGGAAAGAACGACGGATTGTTTTGCGTCTGCAAACAAGTATGGAATAGGCTAACCGTAATTTGAGTACAAGCCTAGGCATGCATACTTCAACATGTCGACCCAAGGAAAGGAACCTCTAATGGAACTATTTTCCTTGGAATAAGTTTCTTACGTTCAATAGTAATATAACATAACTACCCGAACACATTTTCTCTGTTTGAGCAATACGACCAGATTGCCTGGTTTTCGGACATACTAAATATTTCTTACAGTATTCAGAAACACTCCAACTTCTTGGTTAGGAGGTTAAAGCCGAAGGCCTGCGATGACAAATTTTTACGAGTTCGGCTGAAGATAAAAGTTTGATGATAAAGTAAATTGTTACATAGTATCAAACGCCTACTATTTTTCTACGTCATGTATAAAACTATCTAGTTTGCAGTCTTCCTGCGAATATTTCACCGCAATCATCACTTGGTCATATACCAAGCTTATAGGAATTTCTTTTCCATCTGGTCCCTCAGGTCCAACTCGGGCCATATGATTCGGATCGAGCCCGCTGTAGCGCGTCTTCACCATTGCCCATGCCTCTCGCGCACCTTCCCGGCATGAAGACGTCTTCCATAACTCGAAGCAACGCCGAGCACCCTTGAACATGTCTGCTAACCCCTCCATACTATCAGGGGGGACATCGGATGTCCATAGGGCTTTGACCATACTCTTCATGGCTTTCCGGGCTCGCTCGTACACTTTCTACAGTTCTTTTAGAACATCACCCTGGAACCCAGACACTTCTTCTTCGCGATGGCCGGTTAACAGACCTGCAAGAACATCATTATCACACTCCGCATTATAGGACCATATAAAGTCCTCTTGATGGTTCAAGAGTCATACCAAATATGGCGCCCTTTAATTTTTGATTTTCTTTCTGGGCGTCCGGAAGTTGAGCCTTTAAGCTCTTTATCTCTTTGGATTGCTTATTCACTTCCTCCTCCAGTTTTTTCTTTCCGCCTCCGGTCATCGGAGCGCTCTTCATCTCTTCAAGCTCGGCGGCTGCAGCATTTAACTGTGTCCAGTTTGTTTCGAGCTCTTGGGACAGTGAGCTATTCGTATCTTTGAGACCCTGCGGTTATAACGATCCTCAAATCGATTAGTCTTAACTGCTTAAAGTCTCGGGGGCTACTGGCACATATCTATTCAAATTACACAAACTGTTACCAGTATATCTTTTGCAAATAGGTGAGCAGTGCCCATGAGCCCATCCGGGCAGACCGGATATAGGCATCCACGGTACTAAGGGCGACAAATTGCGGCTCAGTAAAAGCCGAAGTGCGCAGAATCTCCTTGAAACATCGATGATTCTTCGCGCTCTATACTTTGGAATTCATGACGGATACATTATCCGAGTCCTCTTGAGGTGGATGAGTCGGCGCCACCCCCGTATGAACCACCGTTCTAGCTGCCGAATTCGGCGCCGGATTGGCTGCACCTCAGCTGGCCGGGATCTTTGGTATGGTCCGCCGCGTACCTCTCCTATGATTATAAAAGGAAGAGGAAAATGACAATTTGGCTTGGTACCCAGGCATGAAGTGAGGAATATACCTCTTTGGTGACTGAGGAGACTCGGTGGCACTCCTGATCATCTTTTGTTTCACATGCTCGCCCCGTGAAGGCACTGTATTTCTTTTGGTCACCCGTCCTTGGATGCGGCTCGCTGAGCGCCGATCCTGTAAAACATGGTTCACTGCGGCGGGTGAGATGTGAGCGCAGGTATCTCTCTTTTAAAAATGATTTTCGAACACTTACCTTCACTAAAGGGTAGAGGTCGGGGTAGTCGGCCATAATGGCTACCTCCGAGCCGCCAAGGCTCGAATTCTACAAATATATCCGTATCCTCATGGAATCTGGGGTCTTTGTTGCGAGCATTGTCCTCTAGCTGAGGACGAGGGCAATGGATGTTCTCGACTACCTTCCTCCATGACTGCTCAAAAGCAACAAGAGTAGTTGGATTAGTGATGAGTGGGAACCTACTATCAAAGTCAAGATTAAAAATTATGAGTGTTTCCTTTATGTGACTTGGGTGCTAGTGTTTTTGCAATTCCGAAATCTTTATGTGATATGCTTGGTCTTACCAATATTGAAGAATGCTCTTTAAATTTGCTCTTGGCGGATTCTACTATTAAAAACCCTTTGGGAAAAATTAATGGTGTTCTTATTCTTGCAAATAGGAATTATGTGCCCATAGATTTCATTGTTCTTGATATTGATTGCAATCCGTCTTGTCCAATTATTCTTGGTAGACCATTGTACCTACTATTGGTGTCGTGATTGATACGAAAGAAGGCAATATTAAATTTAAATTTCCACTAAGGAAGGGAATAGAACACTTCCCTAGAAAAAGAATTAGTCCACCATATGAATCAATCATGGGGCATCCTACGGATCTAGAAACAAAAATGACAAAACATAGATCCTACGCGTTATGCATAACTAGGGGCGTAAAACGATAGCGCTCATTGGGAGGCAACCCAACTTGTATCTTTTTGCTTTTTGATTTTCTTGCTATTTTCAATAAAATACCCAATTATACCTCTGGTTACATGCGTTTTTGTGGTTTAAATTAGTGTTTATGCCAAGCAAGGCCATTGGGTTGATTTGGGTGAAAGTTGATTTGATCTTGCTGGAAAAAAACTTATACACTCACAAAATTAGTTTACATAAATCACAGAAACGTGATTTTGAGTTGATTCTTTTTGAAGAAGATTAATATACAAATTACCCAGGATTTCCTAATTTCCCAAAAAAATTGGAGTTACAGAAGTATCCGAAATATCCAGATTTCTACAGACTCTTCTGTTTGTGAAAGATTTTGTTTTCTTTGCGTTGTGTGCTTTTTTTGATGATTATGTGGTTTTATTTGATGATTTTTTGCCGTAGAAAAGTTGGAATACAATAGATATAATGCAAAAACAAAATATGAACTGGTTTGCAACAGTACTTATAGTAGTGGTTTGTTTTCTTATACTAACGGATCTCATGAAGGTTTTGTTGAGTTTTATGTGATTGAAGTTTTCAAGTTTTGGGTGATCTTACAATGGATAAAGGAATATGGATTGGCAAAAGGCTAAGCTTGGGAATGTCCGAGGCACCCAAGATAATATTCAAGAAGTATCAAGAAACTAAACTTGGGGATGCCCCCGAGTGGCATCCTCGCTTTCTTCTAACAACCATTGGTATTTTACTTGAAGCTATATTTTTATTCGTCACATATTATGAGTTTTGCTTGGAGCGTCTTGTATGATATGAGTCTTTGCTTGTTTTGCTTTGTGTTCTAAGTCTTGAATCCTTGCTGGACACACCTTTTTGAGAGAGCCAAAAATTATATTATGCTTGCTCCTATGCTTCACTTAAAATTTTAGAGCCATGGATTTGCTCTAGTGCTTCACTTATATCTTTTTGAGCATGGTGTGCTTTGTTATTTTTGAAGAAATGCTCTCATGCTTCATGATTTATTTGGGAGTTAGTACAATTTTCAGAAATTCTCACTTGCTTCACTTAGATTATTTTGAGAGAAAGAAAAAATATGCTCATGTTCTTCACTTATATTTGTTTGAGCTTATCAAAAGCAACATATGAAAATTGTCCCAAAGTGATAGATATCCAAGGAGGATATAATAAAACTTCCACCAAGATCATTGGACAAAATTAACTTGATTATTAGTAATGGTTTTGAGAGATGATGATATGATATGTGAGTCATGTTAATGAGTAATTGTGCTTTAGTAAGAATATTGATGTTAAGGTTTGGGATTCCCTATGCAAGCACGAAAGTCAATAATTATGCAATGAAATTTATATCCTACTCACGGTGCATTATTCGGTGTTACTTATTCTTAATGCTTGGGTACAAGATTTTTTGCTTTTTGGTTGGTCGCTTCTCAATCTTTTTGCTAGCCTTCACTTTGCACTAAGTATGATCACTACTTGTGCATCCAAAACCCTTTAAACCAGTTTTGCCTTATGTGTCCACTATACCTACCTATATGCTATATTTCCATGCCGTTCTAAGCAAATTTGCATGTGCCATCTCTAATTTTTAAAATCAATTTCTATTTTGTGTGCTCTACCGCTCGTGTGGCGGTGAAGGGTGGCTAATATTTTCCATGGTAGATGTGTTATCCTCATGTTGAGTGTTTATTCACTTGTTATTGCACGAGACTACGACAAAGGTATTAGGGATGCCCAGTCTCGAAATGAAAAATGAATTTACTTTATGTTGTCAAATAATAAATTCCTTGGTAAGTATTGGTATGGAGGGCAACCGTGGATTCGGCTAGTCATGGAAAGTGAAAGTAATGGTGCAAAAAGGAATAAACTTTATTTTCTTTTGGGAACCACCTATGATGTATCTAGCATGGAAAGTGTTGGGAGCTCTAAGTCGTTTTCGTTGGTGGGAAAAGTATGCCTCTCAAAAATGTTTTTATCACTCAATTTTAGCTTTGAGCTCTCGCACCTCTACGAATACCTACTTCCCTCAGCGAAGGACCTTTCTTTTACTTACACAATTTTTATTTCGAGAGTCTCCATCTTCTCTTATAATGCACCAACTAAGGGGCACTATGATCGAAATTGAGCATTGGGTGTAGCTAATATTTGAGTGTGTTTCATGAATGGATCAATGATTGAGCATAATGGGCTAGGGATAACTTGCTTTAGTGTTGATATTTTGAAAGACATGGATGCTTGTTGGTATGCTTGAGTATTAAAGTCTTCATGTCAAAACTAGACTATTGCTTGGAATCATATAAAAGTCCAAATGTCCATGCTATAAACAAAAGAAATGTGATGAACATGTTAGGCAGCATTCCACATAAAAAATTATGTTTTTATCATTTACCTACTCGAGGTCGAGCATGAATTAAATTTGGGGATGCTGATACGTCTCCAACATATCTATAATTTTTGATTGTTCCATGCTATTATATTATCATTCTTGGATGTTTTACAATAATTTTATAGTCATTTTATATCATTTTTTGGTACTAAACAATTGACTTAGTGCCTAGTGTCAGTTGTTGTTTTCTACATGTTTTTTACATTGCAGGAAATCAATACCAAACGGAGTCCAAACGCAGCGAAACTTTTGAGGATTTTTTTGGGCCAGAAGACATCCAATGGGCCAGGAAAGCACTTAGGGGGTGCTCCGAGGGGAGCACAACCCACTAGGGTGCGCCTGGGGTCCCAGGCGCGCCCTGGTGGGTTGTGGCCACCTCGGGTGCCCCCTGAACCACCTCTTTGCTCTACAAATACCCCAATATTCCAGAAACCCTAGGGGAGTCAACAAAAATCAATTCCAGCCGCCGCAGAGTCCAGAAACATTGGATCCAATCTAGACACCATCATGGAGGGGTTTACCACTTCCATTGGTGCCTCTCCGATGATGCGTGAGTAGTTCTTTGTAGACCTGGTCCGTAGTTCGTAGCTAGATGGCTTCCTATCCCTCTCTTGATTATCAATACAATTGTCTCTTGGAGATCCATATGATGTATGTCTTTTTGCAGTGTGTTTGTTGGGATCTGATGAACTTTGAGTTTATGATCAGATCTATGTTTTTATCCATGAAAGTTATTTCAGTCTTCTTTGATCTCTTATATGAATGATTGCTTATAGCCTCATATTTCTTATTTGATATTTGGGTTTTGTTTGGCCAACTTTATCTATTTATCTCGCAATCGGAGGAGGTGCTTTGTGATGGGTTCGATATTACGGTGCTTGATCCCAGTGAAAGAAAGGGAAACAACACGAATGTATCGTTGCTATTAAGGATAACAAGATGGGGTCTATTTCTGCATAAATAGATCTTGTCTACATCATGTAATTGTTCTTATTGCATTACTTCATTTCTCCATGAACTTAATACACTAGATGCATGCTGGATGGCGATCGATGTGTGGAGTAATAGTAGTAGATGCAGGCAGGAGTCGATCTACTAATCTTGGATGTGATGCCTATATAATGACCATTGCCTGGATATTGTCATGATTATTTGAAGTTCTATCAATTGCCCAACAGTAATTGTTTTCCCACCGTTTGCTATATTTCTCGAGAGAAGCCACTAGTGAAATGTACGCCCCCCGAGTCTCTTTTCATCATATTATCCTTTGTGATCTACTTTCCTTTGCATTTATTTTCAGATCTATTAAACCAAAAATACAAAAATACCTTGCTGCAATTTATTTGTTCTGCGATCTATTGATCCTATCTACCACTTTTATCTCACGTTATTTGCCTATCTTTAAGCGCCGTAGCTGAAAGGGATTGACAACCCCTTTAACACATCGGGTTGCGAGTATTTGTTATTTGTGTGCAAGTGCTGTTTACATGGTGTGAGGAGGTTCTCCTACTGGTTCGATAACCTTGGTCTCATTACTGAGGGAAATACCTATCGTCGCTATACTGCATCATCCTTTCCTCTTTGGAGAAATACCGACGTAGTTCTAGTAGACATCGAAAGGAATTTCTGGCGCCTTTGCCGGGTAGGATCTTCAACATCAACCAGGTTCCTAATCACAAATCTCATCTCCTTTTAATTTATATTATTTATCGTTTGCCTCTCGTTTTCCTCTCCCCCACTCCACAAAAATTTGTCATTTTATTCACCCTTTTTTTCGATCGCCGTTTTCTCATCAGATCTGTTTTTGAGTGCAATCTTGTTGCATAGTCATCATGACTCAAGAGAACACCAAGTTGTGTGATTTCCCAAATACCAACAACAATGATTTTGTTAGCACTCCGATTGCTCCTCCCAACACTAGTGCGGAGTCTTGTGATATTAATACTGTTTTGCTGAATCTTGTCATGAAAGATCAATTTGCCGGTACTCCTAATGAGGATGTCAAGTCCCATCTTAACACATTCATGGAATTATGTGATATGCAAAAGAAAAAAGATGTGGACAATGATGTTGTGAAGTTGAAATTATTTCTGTTTTCTTTGCGAGATCGCGCAAAAATTTGGTTTTCTTCTTTGCCTCGCAATAGTATTGATTCTTGGAACAAGTGCAAGGATGCTTTTATCACTAAGTATTTTCCTCACGCAAAAATTATTTACCTTAGAACCCAGATCATGAATTTCAAGCAACTTGAACATGAGCATGTTGCACAGTCTTGGGAAAGGATGAAATTGATGCTAAGGAATTGCCCAACTCATGGGTTATCTCTTTGGATGATCATACAAAAAATTTATGCGGGATTGAATTTTTTCTCGTAATCTTTTAGATTCTGCCGCGGGGGGGGGGGGGTCCTTTTATGGAAATTACTTTGTGTTAAGCTACTAAATTTCTAGACAATATTATGGCAAATTACTCACAATGGCATACCGAAAGAGCTCCTACTAGTCAAAAAGTTAATTCGGTAGAAGAAATAAATTCTCTGAGTGAATAAGTTGATGCTCTTATGAAGTTGGTTGCTAATAAAAGTGCTCCTATTGATTTTAATGATGTGCCTTTGTATACTTGATTGAGAAAAATAGTTATGCCATAGATGTGAATTTTGTCTCGCGAAACAATTTCAATAATAATGCTTATAGAGGTAATTTAATCCTAGGACTTTTATTAGTAATTCCTATGGTAATCCTACTTATGATAATAATAGAAACACCTCTGATCTTGAGAATAATATTAAAGAATTTATCAATACTCAAAAAGCTTTTAATACTTTGATAGAAGAAAAATTGAATAAAGTTGATGATTTGTCTAGAAGTATTGATATAATTTCTCATGATGTAGAAACTCTCAAGATAAATTTTTTTGTGCCTAAAGTTGAAGAATCAATTAAATCTCTTTATCTTTCTATGGATGAAAGTAAGAAAAGGGCCGCTATTCTTAGAGTTAAAAGAGAATTTTTAGAAAGAGCGTTTTCTAGTGATTACTATCATAAAAATGATGAAGATCTTAAAATGATTGGTATTTCTTCTATTGATTCTTTGTTTAGTAAAATTAAGATTGATGAAAAAGGGAATGGCGAAGAGTCAACTTTAGTTAGAATGTGTCCCTATGATTCGGAGGGTGAAAATCTTGTCGAGAAAATTGATTAAAGTGGGTTTGAAGAGGTCAAGACTTTAACTATTGATGTGCCCACTATTTTGGATTACAAAGATTTCTATTATGATAGTTGCTCTTTGGTTGATTTTATTTCTTTGTTGCAATCCTTGATAAATTCACCCCATGCTTATGAACAAAATAAAGCTTTTACTGAACATATTGTTGATGCCATGATGAAAGGTTTTGAAGAAAAGTTGGAATTAGAAGTTTCAATTCCTATAAAATTGCATGATGAGTGGGAACCTACTATCAAATTCAAGATTAAAAATTATGAGTGTTTTGCTTTATGTGACTTGGGTGCTAGCATTTCTACAATTCCGAAATCTTTATGTGATGTGCTTGGTCTTACCAATATTGAAGAATGCTCTTCAAATTTGCACTTGGCGGATTCTACTATTAAAAAGCCTTTGGGAAGAATTAATGATCTTATTATTCTTGCAAATAGGAATTATGTGCCCATAGATTTCATTGTTCTTGATATTGATTACAATCCGTCTTGTCCAATTATTCTAGGTAGAGCGTTTTTACGTACTATTGGTGTCGTGATTCATATGAAAGAAGTCAATATTAAATTTCAATTTCCACTAAGGAAGGGAACGGAACACTTCCCTAGAACAAGAATTAGGCAACCATATGAATCAATCATGGGGGCATCCTATGGATCTAGAAACAAAGATGATAAAATTTAGATCCTATGCGTTATGCCTAGCTAGGGGCGTAAAACGATAGCGCTCGTTGGAAGGCAACCCAACTTGTATCTTTTTGCTTTTTGATTTTCTTATTGTTTTCAATAAAATACCCAATTATACCTATGGTTAGATGTATTTTTGTGGTTTACATGAGTGTTTTTTCCAAGCAAGGCCTTTGGGTTGATTTGGGTGAAAGTTGATTTGATCTTGCTGAAAAGCACAAACTTATGCACTCATGAAAATAGTTTTCATAAATCACAGAAATGTGGTTTTAAGTTGATTCTGTCTGTAGAAGATTCATATACAGATTACCCAGGTTTTCCTAATTTCCTAAGATTTTTGGAGTTACAGAAGTACTTGAAATATCCAGATTGCTACAGACTGTTCTGTTTGTGACATATTCTATTTTCTTTGCGTCGTGTGCTTGTGTGGTTTTCTTTGATGAGTTTTTGCCATAGAAATGTTGGAATACAGTAGATATAATGCAAAAACAAATAAGAATAGGTTTGCAACAGTACTTATAGTAGTGGTTTGTTTTCTTATACTAATGGATCTCACGTAGTTTTTGTTGAGTTTTGTGTGATTGAAGTTTTCAAGTTTTGGGTGATCTTACGATGGATGAAGGAATATGGATTAGCAAAAGGCTAAGATTGGGGATGCCCAAGGCACCCCAAGATAGTATTCAAGAAGTATCAAGCAACTAAGCTTGGGTATGCCCCCGAGTGGCATCCCCGCTTTCTTCTAACAACCATCGGTATTTTACTGGAAGCTATATTTTTATTCGTCACATATTATGAGTTTTTCTTGGAGCGTCTTGTATGATATGAGTCTTTGCTTGTTTTGCTTTGTGTTCTAAGTCTTGAATCCTTGCTGGACACACCTTTTTGAGAGAGCCAAAAATTATGTTTTGCTTGCTCCTATGCTTCACTTAATTTTTAGAGCCATGGATTTGCTCTAGTGCTTCACTTATATCTTTTAGAGCATGGTGTGCTTTGTTATTTTTTGAAGAAATGCTCTCATGCTTCACTTAGATTTATTTGGAAGTTAGTATAATTTTCAGAAATTCTCTCTTGCTTCACTTAGATTATTTTGAGAGAGAAAAAATTATGCTCATATTCTTCACTTATATTTGTTTGAGCTTATCAAAAGCAACATATGAAAATAGTACCAAAGTGATAGATATCCAAGGAGGATTTAGTAAAAACTTTCATGAAGATCATTGGACAAAATAAACTTGATTCTTAGTAATGGTTTTGAGACATGACGATATGATATGTGAGTCATGTTGATGAGTAATTGTGCTTTAGTAAGAGTATAGATGTTAAGGTTTGTGATTCCCTATGCAAGCACGAAAGTCAATAGTTATGCAATGAAATTTATATCCTACTCATGCTGCATTATTCGGTGTTACTTATGCTTAATACTTGGGTACGAGATTTTTCACTTTTTGGTTGGTTGCTTCTCAACCTTTTTGCTAGCCTTCATTTTGCACTAAGTATGATCACCAGTTGTGCATCCAAAACCCTTTAAACCAGTTTTGCCTTATGAGTCCACTATACCTACCTATATGCGGTATTTCCATGCCCTTCTAAGAAAATTATGCATGTGCCATCTCTAATTTTCAAAATTAATTTCTCTTTTGTGTGCTCTACTGCTCGCGAGGCGGTGAAGGGTGGCCAATATTTTACATGCTAGATGTGTTATTCTCATGATGCATGTTTATTCACTTGTCATTGCACGAAAGTATGACAAAGGTATTAGGGATGCCCAGTCCCGAAATAAAAAATGAATTACTTTATGTTGTCAAATAATAAATTCCTTGGAAAGTGTTGGTATGGAGGGCAACCGTGGATTCGGCTAGCCATGGAAAGTGAAAGTAATGGTGGAAAAAGGAATAAACTCTATTTTCTGTTTGGGAACCGCCTATGATGTATCTAGCATGGAAAGTGTTGGGAGCTCTAAGTCGTTTTCTTTGGTGGGAAAAGTATGCCTCTCAAAAATGTTCTGATCTCTCAATTCAAGCTTTGATCTATGGCACCTCTACAAATACCTACTTACCTCCTTGAAGGGCCTTTCTTTTACTTATGCAATTTTATTTTGAATTTGAGTCTCCATCTTCTCTTATAAATCACCAACTAAGGGGCACTATGATCATATTTGAGCATTGGGTGTAGCTAATATTCGAGTGTGTTTCATGAATGGATCAATGATTGAGCATAATGGGCTAGTGATAACTTGCTTTAGTGTTGATATTTTGAAAGACATGGTTGCTTGTTGGTATGCTTGAGTATTAAAGTCTTCATGTCAAAACTAGACAATTGCTTTGAATCATATAAAAGTCCAAATGTCCATGCTATAAAGAAAAGAAATGTGACGAACATGTTAGGCATCATTCCACATCAAAAATTCTGTTTTTATCATTTACCTACTCGAGGACGAGCAGGAAATAGGCTTGGGGATGCTGATACGTCTCCAACGTATCTACAAATTTTGATTGCTCCATGCTATTATATTATCATTCTTGGATGTTTTTCAATCATTTTATAGTCAATTTATATAATTTTTGGTACTAACCTATTGACATAGTGCCCAGTACCAGTTGCTGTTTTCTGCATGTTTTTTACATCGTAGGAAATCAATACTAAACGGAGTCCAAATGCAGCGAAATTTTTTGAGAATTATTTTGGGCCAGAAGACTTCTAGTGGGCCAGGAAAGCACCTGGGGGGTGCTCCGAGGGGAGCACAACCCACCAGGGCATGCCTGGGGGCCTAGGCGCGCCCCGGTGGGTTGTGGCCACCTCGTGTGCCCCTTAACCGCGTCTCTGCTCTCTAAATACCCCAATATTCCAGAAACCCTAGAGGAGTCGACGAAAATCAATTTCAGCCACCGTAGAGTCCAGAAACACCAAATCTAATGTAGACACCATCAAGGAGGGGTTCATCACTTCCATTGGTGCCTCTCCGATGATGCGTGAGTAGTTCTTTGTAGACCTACGGGTCCGTAGTTAGTAGCTAGATGGCTTCCTCTCTGTCTTGTTTATCAACACAATGGTCTCTTGGAGATCCATATGATGTAAGTCTTTTTGCGGTGTGTTTGTTGGGATCCGATGAACTTTGAGTTTATGATCAGATCTATGTTTTTATGCATGAAAGTTATTTGAGTCTTCTTTGATCTCTTATATGCATGACAGCTTATAGCCTCGTATTTCTTCTCTGATATTTGGGTTTTGTTTGGCCAACTTGATCTATTTATCTTGCAATGGGAAGAGGTGCTTTGTGATGGGTTAGATCTTACGGTGCTTTATCCCAGTGACAGAAAGGAAAACGACACGTATGTTTCGTTGCTATTAAGGATAACAAGATGGGGTCTATTTCTACATAAATAGATCTTGTCTACATCATGTCATTATTCTTATTGCATTACTCCGTTTCTTCATGAACTTAATACACTAGATGCATGCTGGATAGCGGTCGATGTGTGGAGTTATAGTAGTAGATGCAGGCAGGAGTCAGTCTACTAATATTGGACGTGATGGCTATATAATGATCATTGCCTGGATATCTTTATGATTATTTGAAGTTCTATCAAGTGCCCAACAGTAATTGTTTTCCCACCGTTTGCTATTTTTATCGAGAGAAGCCATTAGTGAAACCTACGCTCCCCCCGGGTCTCTTTTTATTATATTTGCTTGTGCGATCAATTTTCCTTTGCATTTATTTTCAGACCTATTAAACCAAAAATACAAAAATACCTTGCTGCAATTTATTTGTTCCGCGATCTATTTATCCTATTTACCACCTTTATCTCACGTTATTTGCCTATCTTGAGGCGCCGTACCCGAAAGGGATTGACAACCCCTTTAACACGTCGGGTTGTGAGTATTTGTTATTTGTGTGCAGGTGTTGTTTACGTGGTGTGAAGAGGTTCTTCTACTGGTGCGATAACCTTGGTCTCATCATTGAGGGAAATACCTACCGTCGCTATGCTGCATCGTCCCTTCCTCTTTGGGGAAATACCGATGTAGTTCTAGCAGACATCAACCCTCCACCTTGATGGCGGGGGACGAGACAAAAGAACTTTCTCCATAGTTCGAAATGAGCCTCACAACCCAAAAATAATTCGCAGAGAGTGACAAAACCAGAGATGTGCAGAATAGACCCTGGCATAAGATTGTGCAGCTGGATCCCGTAAAATTCCAATAGACCCCCTAAGGAAGGGGTGGATTGGGAATCCTACACCTCTTCGGAGGAACGAAATGAAGCACACCCTCTCCTCTTGGCTGGGGTTGGGGAAATTCTCGGCCTGCACATCGTCACCAATGGAAGCTAATCCCGCCCG
>NC_041393.1:17971825-17974540 GCF_002162155.2 Triticum dicoccoides | reverse complement strand
TATCCTTGTGTATGGAGTCGACTCAGCTGAAGGTGGGATATTGAGCAGCTTCGCGAGTCCCCTTCTTGAGGGCCATGGGGGCGCGAGGAGGAGCGAGGGGCGCTTGCCATGGTTCAAAGTTTTTCGTGGTTTGCTCCGGTGCTCTTTGGGCAATGTGAGGTGCCGTTTGGCGATCTTACCTCGTTATATAGACGCTGCCCACACCTGGTAAAAGGGTTAAATTGTAAAAAAAAGCATCGACCGTTCGCATTCGCTGAAGGCATGGAAATCGAGGCGACGACAGGGAGGAATCATAAAGACTGGGCTCAAAAGCCGATGCCGGACTATCATCAATCCGGAATATGGCAACGAACCCGCCTTGCAAAGCCGAAGACATGCGCATACTACATCGTCGTTGAAGGCATGTTTGGGGGCTACTGAGGGAGTCCTGGTTTCGGGGGTCCTCAGGTGTACGGCTCAAGGATGTGGGCCGGACAGGATGGGCCATGAAGATAAAGCTAAGGGCCATCACTCCGTGCTCGGATAGGACTCCTGTGTGCGTGGACGGCATGATTAGAGTCCGGATGTATTGTTTCCTTCCCTGGTGAACCAACTTTGTACAAACCCTAGACCCCTCCGGTGTGTATATAAACTGGAGGGTTTAGTCCGTAGAGGCCATCATCATCATCATCATAATACTCATAGGCTAGACAAGCTAGGGTTTAGCCATTATGATCTCAAGGTAGATCAACTCTTGTAACCCCTATACTCATCAAATATAATCAAGCAGGACATAGGGTTTTACCTCCTTTAAGAGGACCCGAACCTTTGTAAATATTGTGTCCCTTTGTCCATTGTTAACATCGATCCTTAGACACACAGCTTGGCCCCCCTACCCAAGATCTGCCGGTTTTGACACCGACAATCACATCCAGCGTTGAAGCACTTGCTACTGCCACTGATGAACTTGTGGCTGAAGGAGGCACTGATGATTGTGCAATTTTAGGCACTGAAGCCTTTGAAGCACTTGGCTGGGCCACTAAGGGCTTTGGAGCTGAAGGCTTTGGCTTGTGAAGCCTTCTTTGGCACAAACTTCTTTGGCGCGCTTGCACTCGCACTTGCACCTGCTTTAGCTGAGGCCTTTGAGGCCCTGTTGAATTCCTCAATGGCCTTTTTGGCCTGCTTGGCCAGTGTGGACTGATGGTTAGCCCATTCGTTGGGGAATTTTTCAACCCTTCTCACACTTGAGGGATCGGCTACCTGTCCTTCACCAAGTGGTGACCTCTTGCACGGAGGCTTCACAGCAAAGTCCATATATTTTGGAGCGACATAGTGGTAGTCTCTTCACTCATAGGACCAATATCTCTTGATTCTCTACATGCACGTTTTGCACTGCTTGTCAGTCTATTTGGCATGAATTCTTCATCAGGCGTGTAGTAGTCTGAGTACAAGTCATCAAGGATCTCGAATGCTGTCTGTCCGCCTTTTCTCTTTCCTCCTTTCTAAGCTTTTTACCATCATCCATTTTCTTTAACTGGGGTTTTTGAGCTTTTGATGACTCTGAAGATGTCTGATGGTTTTCGTCAAGCAATGCTGCAAATGAATTAATTTGATGAGAACCTAGAGATTCGTCCACAGACATGTGTACCTCTGAACAAAGTATAGTTGCGAGAAAATTGGGAAGAGTCACATGCGTGCTCAGATGTTTTTCGAAATAAACCAGTTGAGGAAATTGACCCTTATCGTCTTGACGAAATTCACTAAGTGTTCTTGTCTTAGTTCCAGATTTGTACATATTGAGACAATTGCACAATTGAGGAATGTAACAGTTAAGCATAATTTATGAGCATCTCTGAGAGACTCATCCGGCATATTATCTTGAAATTGATGAAGTCATCACAGACGACTTCATAGTCGATGGGAACGTCTTCTCCAATTGAACACACATTGCCGAAACACCAGAAATAAATCAAATCTCAAGTCTAGCATTGGAGTGACTACACACGAGAGATTCTAAGGCCTGGCACTTTTTTCTTTCAATTGTCTAACACTGGTGGAAAAAAGGCCTTTGGTCGCGGTTCGCAACTGCCATTAGTCGCGGTTGCGCAACCGCGACCAAATAAGCGCGACTAAAGCCCCCCACCTTTAGTTGCGGCTGCTTAAGAACCGCGACTAACGGCCTGTCCACGTGGGCGCCAGGCGGCCGTCGGGGCGGAGGACCTTTAGTCGCGGTTCTTCTGGCCAACCGCGACTAAAGGCCGCCACAGGTTTAGGCTTTTAGCCCCCCCCCTAAACCTGTTTTCTGTTTAATTTGTATTGTTTTATTTCTTTTGTGCTTTATTTTAATTTTGAAGGAGTTTCATATATTCTACGGTACTACATACATGCATATGAATGTACAATTTCAAATAAATTTGAAATTAGAACCAAAAAGAATTCAAGAGGAATATACAATATATATTCAATATCATCGGATGACCATATACAATTTTGAACAAGTTTCCATACATGATTTAATGCATATAAAGTTCTACGTCCTCGTAATAGTGTTCTCCTTTAGGATGGAGGACTTCCCTGCTGAACCATCCAGCTAGTTCCTCTTGAAGTGGTCGGAAGCGAGCTTCTGGACTAAGCATCCACCGGAGGTTATTCCTCTGAGCATTGGTATCACTCGGAACCCGCTCAGAGGTGTATCTCCGGATCATCTCACAGACATAGTATCCACATAGATTGGTC
>NC_041393.1:17969904-17970930 GCF_002162155.2 Triticum dicoccoides | reverse complement strand
AAGTTCACGTGCATAGTCGTTAGGCAGATTCTTCGCGGCTTGGGACGGTGTGCTCAAAAATGACTTAGCCCACTTCTTTTGCTCATCAGAAAATACTGGCTTGGGCTCGGGCTCTCTTTTCTTCTTGCAGTCCGCCTTCCATTTCTCCAAATCAGCAGCCGCGGCCGCGTCGACTTCCTCAGCACTACGTTCCCAAGGCCTTGTGGGGAGAGGCTTCAGTGATGGCTCCGGTACCTTTGTGGTCTTAGGTACATAAGGGTCCGGGTTAATAATCCAGGACTGCTTCTGCTTCTTTGCCGGAGGTGGATTGGGGGGCGGCGTCTGATCACCCGCCGGACGAGGACTGGGGGGCGGCGGCTGATCACCCGCCGGACGTTGTGGACTGGGGGGCGGCGTCGGCTGACGTGACGGAGGTGTAGGTGAACCGCCACCACCACCACCACCACCACCGCCGCCACCGCCACCACCACCACCGTAGGGGGGTGGACTTGTTGTCCTTGGCGCCTCGCCTGGAAACTTGATAAACTTCTTTTGCCATAGAATGAAATGGCGCTTGACATCTCCAAGTCTTTTCTCCCCTTCAGGTGTAGCAATGTCAATCTCCAGGTCCTCAAACCCTTGGACTATGTCCTCCACCGTGACACGAGCATAGCCATCTTGAATGGGGTTGTTGTGGTGGAGTGCTCCAGGTAACCCTCGCCGTCCCCTCTCGATCCCTAAAAAAACACCGCGCGCATCGCCGCCCCCCTCGCCGCCCCTCTCCGTATATACGTTTTTTTTGTTAATTATCAAATTTTACGGGTTTTTTTGTTAATTATCAAGTTTTAAGTTATTTACCGTTTTTGTTAAACTAAGTTATTTACCGTTTTTGTTAATTATCAAATTTTACCGTTTTTTTTGTTAATTAACTAGTTAAAAAATTCTCTCTCTCTCTCTCTTTCTCTCTCTGCTCTCTCTCTCTCTCTCTCTCTCTCTGCTCTCTGCTCTCTCTCTCTCTCTCTCGATCATCGCTCTTTCTCTCTACTC
>NC_041393.1:17915194-17968326 GCF_002162155.2 Triticum dicoccoides | reverse complement strand
ATAACTCATCGATTAGCCGGCCACATACCATGCATGGAGTAAACAAAAGAGAATGTGCTCAAGACAGAAACACTCACTCAAAATGGTAAGGAAATAGAATATCACTTTTGAGTTCCTGCTTTGTAAGAAACTGCCACAGGTCTGCCTCCACGTCGGCGGGGTGACGCTCCAACACATGTCCATTAACGATGTGTGGGTCAATGAACCCAACATCATGGATGTTCCTTACTCTGCATTCCTTAATCTTCATTCTGCATGTATAATAGCGGACACAACAATATAGTTAGGACATATATATAGTGCAGGCAATATGAACGAGATGGGGTAGAAATTAATAAATCACTTACAGAACGTAGCAACTGATGATAGATTTATCGAGCTCGCGCAGATTGAAAAGCTGGAACAATTCACTCAGTTCAATTTGTACATAGTAATCTTTGAAGTGATGCTCATGTCTAACTTACGCATAAATATATTCTTTGGCGTTTTTATTTTTTATGTAACCCTTGTACCATTTCAGCAGACCTTTCATTTGTGGAGGTAGATCCTTTTCCTGCGCAGGCTCGACGAGAGGCCCATTCTTGACATATGTAATTACTACCTCCTTCACTGGCGCCTCATCAAGGCCTAACAGTTCACGAAGAGTAATACCTAAGTTGGCCGCTTGTTCTCTGGCACTCGTTACAGTCAATCCCTGTGCTGCCGCAGCTTGTATGATCTCGGGGGCATCCGGACAGAAGGCTTCCACTATAAGCGGGGCAATCGATTGTTTACTTTGTTCCCCGAGCTGGGCAACTTGTTTCCCGCTTTTTTTACTTTCGGCCTTCTCCCGCTCTTTGTTCTCCTTGAACATGAGTGCCTGCCTGCAAAGTTCACGTGCATAGTCGTTAGGCAGATTCTTCGCGGCTTGGGACGGTGTGCTCAAAAATGACTTAGCCCACTTCTTTTGCTCATCAGAAAATACTGGCTTGGGCTCGGGCTCTCTTTTCTTCTTGCAGTCCGCCTTCCATTTCTCCAAATCAGCAGCCGCGGCCGCGTCGACTTCCTCAGCACTACGTTCCCAAGGCCTTGTGGGGAGAGGCTTCAGTGATGGCTCCGGTACCTTTGTGGTCTTAGGTACATAAGGGTCCGGGTTAATAATCCAGGACTGCTTCTGCTTCTTTGCCGGAGGTGGATTGGGGGGCGGCGTCTGATCACCCGCCGGACGAGGACTGGGGGGCGGCGGCTGATCACCCGCCGGACGTTGTGGACTGGGGGGCGGCGTCGGCTGACGTGACGGAGGTGTAGGTGAACCGCCACCACCACCACCACCACCACCACCGCCACCGCCACCACCACCACCGTAGGGGGGTGGACTTGTTGTCCTTGGCGCCTCGCCTGGAAACTTGATAAACTTCTTTTGCCATAGAATGAAATGGCGCTTGACATCTCCAAGTGTTTTCTCCCCTTCAGGTGTAGCAATGTCAATCTCCAGGTCCTCAAACCCTTGGACTATGTCCTCCACCGTGACACGAGCATAGCCATCTTGAATGGGGTTGTTGTGGTGGAGTGCTCCAGGTAAACATGGTAAAGCACTGCCGATGGCTACCTTCATGGACATGTTCCCGATAGGATAATACAGATGACATTCTTTCATCTCCTTTATATCGTCCACGGGGTAGCGAGGAGGCTCCGGTGAAGTAATTTCGACCACCAGAGGCTCCAGTGCAGTAATTTCGACCACCAGAGGCTCCGGTGCAGTAATTTCGATCGTCGGTGCATCTGCACCAGCCGGTGGGGCCTCCGTGGAAGCCACGCTGCTTCTCCGCTGCTGGCTTCCGAGATCCGCTGGATGATCTTCATGCTGCACCCGAGCTGCATCTCTTTCGGCTACTAGTACACTCATGGTTTTCTTCATCACATCCATTTCCGATGCCAACCGCGCCACAACATCTGCTTCCCGATCCATCTTTCTCTTACGGCTTCTGTAACCGTACGGGTCATCGTTCTGGGGGAACCCTATTTTCCACGGAATGTGCCCCATGCCTCGTACACGTCCTCCGTGTTCAGGATTCCCGAGGGCTTTTGTCAGCGCGTCGTTCTCTCTGTTGAACTTGATCTTCCCCTGTTGAGCATCCCTCATTGCGTTAATAAGGGCTTGGGTGGGTTTAATTAATTTGCCCCGGTAAACACACTCCCCTGTCTCCGGGTTCAGCGTTCAGCCCCCTCAAAGCAATCGGAAGCAATTGCGTCATAATCACGTGGCAGTCGTGAGACTTCAGGTTTTGGAACTTTTTCTCCGCCATGTTTATTATTCCCTTTATATTGGACGAGAATCCAGACGGGACCTTCATACTGCTCAGGCATTCAAAAAAGATGACCTTCTCTTCTTTGGTCAGAGCGTAGCTGGCACGACCTTGAAACCATTCCGGATGCCGGTCATCAGGGTCTTTCAAACGTTGCTGGTCCTGCCGTGCTTCCTTTGTATCATTTGTCTTCCCATACACGCCCAAGAAGCTTAGGAGGTTCACGCAAATATTCTTCGTAACGTGCATCACGTTGATTGCAGAGCGGACATCTAGGACTTTCCAATATTCTAGCTCCCAGAATATAGATTTCTTCTTCCACATGGCTGCGTGCCCGTCAGCTCCCTTCGGAACTGATTGTCCGCCAGGACCCTTTCCAAAGATGACTTTCAAATCCTTGACCATATCAAATACCTCAGCACCAGTGCGTTCCGCAGGCTTCGGCCGGTGATCTGCCTTGCCGTTGTAATGCTTGCCTTTCTTTCTTACTGGATGAATTTTCGGAAGAAATCGACGATGCCCAAGGTACACGTTCTTCTTACAATTTGGCAAATGTACACTTTCAGTCTCATGTAAGCAGTGCGTGCATGCATTGTATCCCTTATTTGACAGTCCCGAAAGGTTACTAAGAGCAAGCCAATCGTTGATGGTTACGAAAAGCAACGCTCGTAGGTCAAATTCCTCTTGTTTGTGCTCATCCCACACACGGACACCACCCCACAGCTGTAAAAGTTCATCAACTAATGGCCTTAGGTACACATCGATGTCGTTGCCGGGTTGCTTCGGACCTTGGATGAGCACTGGCATCATAATGAACTTCCGCTTCATGCACAACCAAGGAGGAAGGTTGTAGATGCATAGAGTCACGGGCCAGGTGCTATGGCTGGAGCTCTGCTCGCCAAAAGGATTCATGCCATCCGTACTTAGAGCAAATCTTATGTTCCTTGCGTCAGCTGCAAAATCTTTGAACCATCTGTCGATCTTTCTCCATTGCGTTCCATCTGCGGTGTGTCTCAACTCCCCGTCCGACTTACGGTCCTCTTTGTGCCATCGAAACAACTTGGCATGCTCTTTGTTCCTGAACAGACGTTTCAACCGTGGTATTATAGGAGCATACCACATCACCTTGGCGGGAACCCTCTTCCTGGGTTTCTGGCCCTCAACATCGTCACCAGGGTCATCGCCTCTGATCTTATAACGCAATGCAGTGCATACCGGGCATTCATTCAAATTCTCGTATTCACCGCGGTAGAGGATGCAGTCGTTGATGCATGCATGTATCTTCAGAACCTCTAAACCTAGAGGGCAGACAACCTTCTTTGCTTCGTACGTACTGGCGGGCAACTCGTTATCCTTTGGAAACATATTCTTTAACATTTTCAGCAAGTTTTCAAATGCCGAGTCAGCTACACCTGCCTCTGCCTTCCATTTCAGCAAATCCAGTGTGCAGCCCAGCTTTTTCAGACCATCATCGCATCCGGGGTACAGCGCCTTTCTGTGATCCTCTAACATGCGATCCAAATTCTCCCTCTCCTTTTCAGTTTCGCAGCGTCTCCGTGCATCAGCAATGGTCCGACCAAGATCATCAACGGGATCATCACGTGCCTCTTCTTCACCTTCCCCTTCACCTTCAGCATCCTCCATGAAAGTATCACCGAAATGAGCAAGATAGCTTTCATCGATGAAATCATCCCCTTCTTCATCTTCTTCCATTATAACCCCTCTTTCTCCATGCTTGGTCCAACAATTATAGCTTGGCATGAAACCGTGCCGAAGCAGATGCATGTGAACATCTCTTGAGGAAGAGTAACCCTTCTGATTCTTACATATAACACATGGACAGATAACAAAACCCCCCTGCTTGTTCGCATTAGCCACTACGAGGAAATCTTTCAAACCCGTAGTGAACTCGCCGGAGAGTCGGTTACCGTACATCCATTGCCGATTCATCTGCATTATTATAATATAAAATATATAATTAACCATCATGCATTTGTTAAACTAACTAGCTACAAACAATATAAATTAAACAATGAACTGCACACATGCATATTTTATCAATGACACATCAAAGGTTCATCAAGTTGCTAACCGCGATCGAGGAGTGTGGCTCCAACACTTCATGTCATGTTTGTTTCATGCTCTTGGGGCATTTCATCAAACACCTTATGTGCATAAGAGGAACCAAAAGCAAACCTACACCCACTTGTGAAGAGAATGGCTCCAAATGGCTAAGTGTTGGCTGCTGGATGGGTATATATAGGGGAGGGGCTTTAGTTGCGGTTGGCCTGGTAAACCGTGACTAAAGGTGCCCGAAGGCCTTTAGTCGCGGTTGTCCTGCCCAACCGCGACTAAAGACCCTCACGTGCGCCAGCTGGCCACCGAGCGCCCTGGGCCCAGGCCTTTGGTCGCGGTTCACCTCCAGAACCGCGACTAAAGGTCCCATTAGTCACGGTTCCTACAGCTTCGCGACTTATGGGGTTGGACGGAAGCCTGTTTTTCCACCAGTGTAAAAGAGAGCATCATCCCATCCTCGACGCTTCAGTTATCCAAGAATTTTGCAAGCCGACGGCCCAACTTGATCCTCGTGTTTGTGGTTCCCTGCAATTGCACGAAAGCAAGCAGAATTGCAGTGTAGATTAAAAGTTTTTTTTTTGAGGGGACAGCGTAGATTAAAACTAGCATCACCACCACATACCACGGCTCCACGAGGGGGCACACTTCAATGATCAGAAAAATTCCTCTGCCGGGAGAGTCCACACCACACAATTGCCCTAGTGCAGAATTCAAAGCGCTAGCTTTTGTGCAGCATATACCATCGCGTGAAAGCCGACCCCGGACTCATTGTATACCACCAAATAGAGCAAGTGGGTAGGATGTCCATGTCCCTGCGCCATCTGTTCGAATTCGTAGCAGCCACATGGCAAAAGCATGGCCAGAAATCTCAAACATGTTCCAGAAGAATAATATTCGCACGCATAGCAAGAGCATTAGTACTGAGTCTCCATGTTATCAAAAAACAATCCTCCCTTCCACGGAAATTAGCGGCGAATTGAGCGTTGCTCAGGGGATTAGTTTCCTTATGGTTGTGGAATCAGTTCTTCCGGTTCAATTATCTGACATAATAATATAATATTGCTTGTATTTTTCTGGATTTGTCTCAGACTTTTCGGTGTCGTTCGTTTAGCGAGAGACGGCATGCATTCTCCTTACAGTTTTGCTAGAACTCATTTAGATGAGATATAATTTGGTCTCATTCACCTTTTATAGCCATTGGATGTGATGCTATAAGATGCGTGTGTGCTGACGTGGGTTGTATATGCTATTGTTTTCAAAGTGAATGAGACCAAATTATATCTCATCTAGATGAGTTCTAGGTACTCCCTTCTCCTTAACCACGATACGTCCGTATCGTGTTTCTAAAGCACCGTAAACCTGGCCAGATCATTGGCCTCACCCCCTACCCCGGATGCATTTTTGCCTGGAAATTAAGATGGGAAACCAAGGTGCGATAACAACCATGAATGGTGCTACATTGGCAATCGAACAAACAAAGCGCGCTATAGCTAGCTACTAGGTGCCAATTGCGCTAAAAGCTGCACTCCACTTGCCAAGCAGCTCGTATTCGACTCCATCCATCCGTTGGAGTCACGGAGGCCAAGTTGTTGGGCGTCGGGTAAGCAGCACGCGGCAGCATTCTATCTCCCGGGCTCCTTCCCGCGTACGTGCCGCCGCTGGATTCCTCCGTCGGTCGACACTTGCAGATATTGCTGATTGATTATCTTGCTAAGCCACGGCGACGGCGGGCCCGATCCGCGCCCACGTACGGCCATCTCGCGCCCATAAATATACTTGCCCGCATCGCCGAGAGGCAGCAGCAACACCAAGAGTAGCCGGCTGTGGTAGGCACTAGCCTTTGGCTCCCCACACCACACGTTGCCTCTCTCCCTCCGCTCTCCATCAGGTAACATCCGTGCAAACAGCAATGCGCGTTCATATGTCAGATGTGCAAGCTAGACACTGGATTATTCGATGTGTGTGACTAGTACGCCCTGTGAATTTAGCAAGCAACGTAATCTTTTTATTTTTGGTTTTGCTAATTCCCACTCAACTCCGTACAAGATTCCGCAATTTTATGAGCTTCTGTATTATTCTTTTGAATGATACGTAATCACCACTATTAATAAAAAACCGAGAAAGAATATATATGCAAGAGTTTTGGAGATTTTAGAATTGCCGGTGAGTTTGTTGCTTCGAGTTGAAGATTTACACCGATAAAAGACGAGATGTGCACACAAAGCTTTAAGCACTAATTAAGCCTTAGTGAATATCTACACTAGTAAGTTTTTCTTCATGTTTGAAATGCTTAGCATTGTAGATACTCCCTAAGGCTTGGGTGGTATTGCGTTGTGTGGCCACTCGATCAACTTTGGCCTCCCGTCGGCAGTGTATAGCAAAGGGATGTGTATACTACTTGATTCACCTTTTTTCTTGACAGGTACATGAAGGAATATATATGGTTGCTAGCTTCATGCATATGCTACTCTTTATTTGTTTTATTTTTATAACGATGCAAATTCTTGTTAATGGTTAATGTAAATCAGCAGTGAATTGCTGGCAAATAATGTGATGCCCTACAAAAAACAAACATTTTGTAAACAGGTAAACAAATAATGTGACGCAGTTTCTATTTTTTATTTTGCTAACGCCCAGCCAACTGAGAATTTCGTACAAGTCTCCACAATCTTATGAGCATATGTATTTCCTTTTGACTAATATATGGAAGTAATTCTTTGCATCAAAGAAATTGTGAAACAACACACAGTAATTTTAGAGATTTTAGAATGCATGGTGGGCTAGTTTGTTAGTTCAAGAGTTAAGTTGTACACATAAAGCTTTAAAGCAGTCGAGCCTTAGTGAATATCTACACCAGTAAGTTTTTTTCTTCATGCCAGAAATACTTAACAGTGTAGATACTCCCTAAGGCTTGGTGGTATTGCATTGTTGTGGCCACATGTCACTTGAGCATCTTTGAGCCTCCCATCGCCAATCAGCAATGTTTATAGCTCCAAGCAAAAGTAGGTTTATGCAAAAGGATGTGTGTGCTACATGATCACCCTTTTTCTCGACAAGTATATACACGCTAACGTACTACTCTTTATTAGTTGGAAATTTATAACCATACGAATTTTCGTCTATGAACGCTCGGCAATGGGCCAAGGTGGGAGCCATAGGGTTAGCAAGTCTGAGTAGTTGGCTTGCTTCTGTTTGGGCTGAGCAACCCATGTCTTCTGCTTCGGTCATCACCTACATGTTGGCTTGCGCACGATTTCTTGTGCAACCATTCCTTGTACTTCCTTGTGAATTATCATATGTGACTTAGTATGTCCCGTAATTCAGCAGCCGATGCAATTTCTTATTTTTGGTTTTGCTAATTGCCACTCAACTCCGTACAAGATTCCAGAATTTTATGAGCTTCTACATTTTTCTTTGAAAAAATGATACGCAATCAGTTCTTTTAATAAAAAGCTGAGAAAAAGATATGCAATAGTTGTGGACATTTTAGAATCACGAGTAAGTTTGTTGCTTCGAACTGAAGATTTACACCGGCAAAAGACAAGATGTACACATAAAGCTTTAAGCACTAAAGCCTTAGTGAATATCTACACTAGTAATATTTTCTTCATGTTGGAAATGCTTAGCATTGTAGATACTCCCTAAGGCTTGGGTGGTATTGTGTTGTTGTGGACACTTGATCATATTTGGCCTCCCATCAACAATGTATAGCTTGAAGAAAAATAGCTGATGATGACACCACTACTACAGTTACACACATAGCCCACATTACAACATATATGGGACCGACTACTAGAGCTTGTGAACGCCAACTAAATTATCAGGTACTTTCGTTTCTTGGTCATAACTCTAGTGTTCATTACAATATGATGCTGCGTAAGTTGGATACATTTGTGTTGTTAAGGAATGAAGCCCCTAGCATGGACAAGAGGGACGAACACTGGAGCATGATCAAGCATAGAGATGAAGGTGCATATGAAGGGAATAAGAGCAGAGTTTCTAGTGGATGACATACAAGGACATGGACGAAATGTACAAACGGTATTTTATAAATTTCGTCCATAGCTTATTTTAGGTGTTGCACCACCTTATTTTTGCGCCAAGCCCATGTAGTTTTGAAATACTACTTCATAGGTTATTTTTAGAGTCTGTATTGTAGGGGAAACAACTCAGGAGGGATTTGCGTCCCACCTTACGAAAGGTGGATGAAGTTTTCTCTCCGTTCCCCTCTTAATACAGCCCTTACGGCGTCGTTTAGACTTGGGTTTTGTTTAAATTATAGTTTTCCATGGCTGCAACTCATGCGCTTTGTTTGCGTCCAATGACTACGTCAAGACATCACATAGCCCTACACTTTGATAATTAATTAATTTTTCTTACATTCACAATATCCAGATTCCAATATCAGTTTCTTGATTGCTCTTCATTTGCGTGCGGGAAATAGACCCTCATGGTCAAGTGATTGATTGTTCTTCATTTGCGTGCGGGGAATAGACCCTTGTGGTTAGGTGACTGTGCTCTGCCGTGGTCAATAACCTCTCGGAGTTGGTTTAGTGATTGCTAAGGCGCGACGTCTTCACATGTTCATAGTGGGATCATAAAAGTCCAGTCCACCGAAATTTATAGTCATCATCTCATTGAAAGATGGGATACGTTTGCCTCTATCAAGTGGTATCAGATTTCCAACTTGCTCCATGAGATTTTACTAGTTTTTCATAGTCTAAATTGCATCTGTTCTTTCTACCTACAGTCCACAAAAAGCCAAAAAAGGATTATATCATCATCTTCGAACCAATCTGTGCCTTTTGCAATTTTATTTTCCGTGTTTTTCTTTGTTGAATTTGCAGTTGCATCTTCATGTCGAGTCGTTGGTCTTACCGTCTAGTCCCTTAGAGTTTTGACTTCAAGTCACATGTTTTCATGCCACTGCCACAAATTTTTTATCTCCATTGCCATATACCTCCACACACACATGACCCAAATAATTGATAGAATCTAGAATATTATAAAGTGGAATGTTACCAAATATTGATATGGAAATATCAAATATATGGGCAGGGAAGGCCCCCACTAAAATAATAATATAAATAAATTAATAAATAGAATAAATAATAATTATAATAGGATGGATGGCGATCATATTCACATCCAAGTTTCCTCATATGCATATAAGCAGCCAAATGCACATTCATATGCATACCAAAAGGCTGTAATATTCCTGAAGATAAGGTCCAAGACACAATCATGATGAGCAAGAAATCTCAAAAGGAAGATAAGGCCACCTCCATTTGCTTCCAAGACGAGGAGTCTGCAATTCTATCCAGCATGCACTCCGTATCCTATAAAGAAGGGCTTCAAATGGTTACAAAGCCTAGAAGACCTGAAAACTAGATGCGTAATGGACAAGAAGAAAGAAGAAGGAAGTAATGGAGGTGTGATACGTCCATTTTGCATCATGTTTTCCTACTGTCATTTTTAGCGTTTTCAATCAATATAACACTTTGTGGAGCAATTCTATTGCCTTTCCTCTCATAATATGAAAGGTTTACACGAAGAGGGAGATTATCGGTAGCTGGAATTTTGGACATGAAAAAGCTACGTTTGAGATACCTATTATGCACATCCCCAAATGAGCTGAAATTTTACGGAGATTTATTTTGGAATAAATAAAAAATATTGAAGCAAAGAAGTATCATAGGGGGCCACCCAGGGCCAGACACGCCCTAGTGGGTGGTGTGGCCCCTAGCTAGCCGTCGGTGCACATCTTATGATATATTAGCCCATTTTCCTTAGAAGAATAAATAAGAAGAGGACTTTTGGGACAGAGCATTGCGTCTCGAGGCGGAACTTGGGTAGGAGCACTTTTGCACTCCGGCGGAGCGATTCCGCCAGGGATACTTCCCTCCAAGAGGGGGAAATCGAAGCCATCATCATCACCAACAACTCTCTCACATGGGAGGACCAATCTTCACCGGCACCATGTCATCTCAAACCCTAGTTCATATCTTGTATTCAATCTTTGTATCAAAACCTCGGATTGGTACCTGTGGGTTGCTAGTAGTGTTGATTGCATCTTGTAGTTGATGCTAGTTGGTTTATTTGGTGGAAGATTATATGTTCAGATCCATTATGCTATTCAATACCCCTCTGATCTTGAGCACGAATATGTTGTGTGAGTAGTTACTTTTGTTCTTGAAGACATGGGAGAAGTCTTGTCATAATTAATCATGTGAATTTGGTATTCGTTCGGTATTTTGATAATATGTATGTTGTTGATTCCCTTAAAGGTGTTATGTGAATGTCGATTACATGACACTTCACCATCTTTGGGACTAAGGGAATGCATTGTGGAATAGTAATTAGATGATGGGTTGCTAGAGTGACATAAGCTCAAACCCTAGTTTATGCGCTATTCTGTAAGGGGCTGATTTGGATCAATATGTTTAATGCTATGGTTGGATTTATCTTAGTTCTTCTTTCGTAGTTGCGGATGCTTGCGAGAGGGGTTAATCATAAGTGAGAAGCTTGTTAAAGTAAGAACAACAACCAACCACCGGTCCACCCGCTTATCAAATTAACAAAGTAGCGAACGTGAATCAAACAAACATGATGAAAGTGACTAGATGAAATTCCGATATGTCCTCAAGAATGCTTAGCCTATTATAAGAGATCGTTTCGGCTTGTCCTCTGCTACAAAAAGGATTGGGCTACCTTGCTGCACTTTTATTACCGTTACTATTATTTCCTCGTTACAAACTACCTTGCTATCAGACTATCTGTTACCGATAATTTCAGCACTTGCAGACAATACCTTGCCAAAAACCGCTTGTCATTTCCTTCTGCTCCTTGTTGGGTTTGACACTCTTAATTATCTAAAGTACTATGATAGATCCCCTATACTTGTGGGTCATCGTGGCTCTTTTCTGGCACCTTTTCATGGAGTGAAGCGCTTCTGGTAAGTGGAATTTGGTAGTGAAACATTTATATGACGTGCAAATTTACTGTCACTTGTTACTATGGAAAACAATCATTTGAGGGGTTTGTTCAGGGTTTCTTCACCTCAACCAGAAGCACAAAGAGTTTCTCCTCAACCTACTGCACCTACTAAAATTATTTGTTATGAGATTCCTTCGGGTATGTGATGTCTACTATGCAACTTTATTCTTGTAGACATGTGTTGGCCCTCCAAGCGCAGAGTTTTGTAGGACAGTACCAATTTTCCCTCAAGTGGATGACCTAAGGTTTATCAATCCGTGGGAGGCGTAGGATGAAGATAGTCTCTCTCAAGCAACCCTGCAATCAAATACAAGAAATCTCTTGTGTCCCCAACACAGCCAATACAATGAAAAATTGTATAGGTGCACTAGTTCGGCGAAGAGATGGTGATAAAAGTGTAGTATGGATAGTAGATATGAGTTTTTGTAGTGCGAACAATAAAAAACAGCAAGGTAGTAAATGGTAAAACGGAGCACAAACGATATTACAATGATGGAAAATGAGGCCTAGGGTGCATACTTTCATTAGTGTAATCTCTCAACAATGCTAACATAGATGGATCATATGATTATCCCTCAATGTACAATAAAGAATCACCCCTGAGTTCCTATTAGCGGAGAACAAAAGATAGAAATTGTTTGTAGGGTACGAAACCACCTCAAAGCCATTCTTTCCGATCAATCTATCCTAGAGTTCGTACTAAAATAACAGCAAGCTATTCTTTCCGATCGATCTAATCAAGAGTTCATACTAAAATAACACCATATGATACATATCAACCAACTCTAATGTCACCTAGAAACCCCAATGTCACCGTGATTACCCGTGAGTTAATTATACGATATGTATCAAACAATTTCAGATTCATAATACTCAATCCACACACATAACTCTAAGGAGACCCCAAAGTTTCTATTAGAGAAAAGATAATAAAAACGTGCATCAACCCCTACGCATAGATTACCCCAAAGTCACCTCGGGAATCCGCAAGTAGAGTGCCATAACATATATCAAGTGAATCAAAATAATACCCCACTATCACCACGGGTATTCATATGCAAGACATATATCATGTTTTCTCAGATCTAAACATTCAATGCGATAAGAAAAAACTTCAAAGGGTAAAGATTTAATTCATCACAACAAGAGTAGAGAGGGGAGAAACACAATATGATCCATCTATGTTAACAAAGCCCATGATACATCAAGATCGTGACATCTCAAGATCACGAGAGAGAGAGATAGATTAAACACATAGCTAATGGTACAAACCCTCATCCCCGAGGGTGGACTACTCCCTCCTCATTGTGGTGGCCGCCGGGATGATGAAGATGGCCACCGGTGATGATCTCCCACTCTGGCAGGGTGCCAGAATAGGGTTCCGATTGGTTTTCGGTGGCTACAGAGGCTTGCATGGCGGAACTTCCGATCTAGGGTCTCCCCGAGGGTTTTTGGAATATTTGGGAGTTTATAGTGCGAAGAAGGGGTACGGGAGGCCACCGAGGTGGGCACAACCCACCAGGGCGCGCCTGGGGGGGCCCAGGTGCGCCCTGGTGGGATGTTCCACCCTCGGGGCACCACCCCAGGTGCTTCTCTAGCCCAATGGTTCTCTTCTGGTCCATAAAAAAATCACAAAAAGTTTCGGCGTGTTTGGAGAACTTTCATTTCTGCACAAAAACACCACCACGGTAGTTCTGCTGAAAACAGCGTCAGTCCGGGTTAGTTCCATGCAAATCGTACCAAAACCATATAAAATTATTATAAACATGGCATGAATACTTCATAAATTATAGATACGTTGGAGACGTATGAGCATCCCCAAGCTTAATACCTACTCGTCCTCGAGTAGGTAAATGATAAAAGAAATAATTTATGAAGTGTGAATGCTAGCAAAGTGCACATGTTTGATCAACGACAATTTCAGTCACTTTTCCTAGTATCATAACAACAATTGTTTCTTATAAAACTTATCATGACAAAGTAGCAACCAATTCACATGTTAAGGTTCAAACAATGAATTCTCTTGAAACTCAACAACCTATATACTTAGTCACCAAACAATTGCAATTCAACTTATTCAACAGAGTCTAAGTAAGAGCTGTACATACTCAACCATCATATAGTCTTCTATGATTGCTAACACTCACCGCATACACATGAGCAAAATGTTTCAACCGGACACGTAGAAATATAGGGGCTTATAATTTCGCCTCCAAACGTATTCACCTCAATGGTGATGTCAAAAATAATAACTCATGCTACCCATATCCAACTGGATATAAGTGCCTAGATCTTTCCTCACCACATGATGCTTGCCAAAAGAGAAAAATAAAAAGGAATAGAGAGAAAAACTTTGACTCTTTGCATGAAAGTAAATACTGAAAAGTAAAAGATAGGTCCTTCGCAGAGGGAAGCAGAGGTTTCCATGCACTTATTTGTTTGTATGCTCAACCCCTTAGTGCAAAAGAACGTCAGGTTATATTTCCCCTTATGATAGCAACCTTTATTATGCAGTCTGTCGCTTTTATTCTTTTCCATCACATGTTCATACAATGCTCAATTTTCTCTTACACTAATTGATTTAACACTTTTAGAAGCAATTTTTATTGCCATATTGCACCGATGACAACTTACTTGAAGGATCTTGCTCAATCCATAGGTAGGTATGGTGGATTCCCAAAACAAGATTTTGGTTTAAGGGTTTTTGGATGCACAAGTAGTATCTCTACTTGGTACGAAATGTTTGGCTAGCAAATATGGGGGGCAAGCACCACATGTTGAAGGATATATGACAATATAACTTCTATGTGAATATGAACAAACATAAATCATTATGTTGTTTTCCTTGTGAAACCTCAACAATTTTGACATATAATATTTTGATGGGTGATCACAATCACAAAATATTTCCAAGATAGTGCATTTGCACGTGAAAGTCTCTTCCTTCTACTAATCATTAATGAATTGCTTGTATGACCAATATTGTGATTGTCAAGCTTCAAAAGATTTCACTTTCTAAAACTAATGTCAAGCTACCACTAGGCATGATATGAGCATACAATTTCAACTTTATGATGTTAAATTCATTCAACAATTTACTCATAGGATATAAGTGAATCACAAGAGTAACTCACAAGCTACTCCAAAAAGATATAAGTGAAGATCAAACGAGTAGTTAAACAAATGGGTAGCCAATTGTGAGGACTCTCTTTTATTTAAAACTTTCAGATCTAAATATTTTATTAAAACATCAAGCAAAGAAAATGACATTCCAAGCATAGCACAAGTCATGTGAAGAAGCAAGAACATAGGCTCAACCGATACTAATCGAAAATTGTTGAAGAAGAAAGCTGGGATGCCTTCTGGGGCATCCCCAAGCTTAGATTCTTGAGACTTTTTGAAATATTATCTTGGGATGCCTTGGGCATACCCAATCTTGAGCTTTTGTGTCTCCTTAATTCCTTTTATATCACAGTTTCCCAAATCTTAAAAACTTCATCCACACAAAACTCAACAAGAACTTGTGAGATAAGTTAGTCTAAACCAATGCAAAAACTTTATCATTCTCTACTGTAGCAAATCACTAAAATTATTATTCAACATTGCATACTAAATGCCTCTGTATATTTAATACTCCTATCCTCAAATATAATCATTAAACAAGCAAACATATGCAAACAATGCAAACATAACAACAATCTGCCAAAACAATACAGTCTATAAAGAATGCAAGAGTATCAATACTTCTTAAACTCTAAAGATTATAAAAATATACCACCCTGTAGAAAATTTATCAGAGCTTATTTTTCAAAAAAATTCAAGATTTTATCACATTCTGACTTTTCTAGGGAATTTTTGCAATAGCGGTAAACTTTCTGTTTTCAAATAGCAACAAGTAGACTTGCAAAATAAGCATGTCAAAGGCTATCATTGCCACTTTTATTGAAATAAAAGATGCAAAGAATTATTCTAAATAACATCAAGAAAAGCCTAACAAAATAAAATGACTCTCCAAGTAAAACTCATATCATGTGACGAATGAAAACATAGCTCCAAGTGAGGTTACTGATAATGTTGGAGACGAAAGAGGGGATGCCTTACGGGGCATTCCCAAGCTTAGTTGCTTGGATCTTCCTTGAATATTACCTTGGGGTGCCTTGGGCACACCCAAGATTAGGGTATTGTCACTCCTTATTCTCCTCATATCGACATCTCACCCAAAACTTGAAAACTTCAATCACACAAAACTTAACGGAACCTTGTGAGATAGGTTAGTATGATAAGGAGCAAACCATTTCACTTTTGGTACTGTCAAAGACAAGATTAATAATTGTTTACACACAATGAATACTGTAGCATATCATTTCCACAATTTATATTGAACAATATAAGCCATAGAAACAAGGATACAAGCAAACTATGCAGTGAAAACAAAATCTGTCAAAAATAGAATAGTCTGTAGTAATCTGTACTCAAACCATACTTCTGATACTCCAAAAATTATGAAAAAAATATGAAAATGTGAGAAATTTGTATATTAATCTTTTGCAAAAATAATCAACTCAAAAGCACTCTTCTGTTAAAAGTGAGATAGCACAAAAGTTTCTGTTTTTCCAGCAAGATCAAATCAACTATCACCCAACATGATCCCAAAGGCTTTACTTGGCACTTTATTGAAACAAAAACAATAAAACATGATTACTGCATAAGCATAATCATGTGAACACAAAAAAATCAGTAGATAAAAGTGTTCGGTTGTCTCCCAACAAGCGCTTTTCTTTCATGCCTTTTAGCTAGGCATGATGATTTCAGTGATGCTTGCATAAAAGATAAAAGTTGAAACATAAGCATCATAAACCATAAGTTCCTATCTCATAATAATTCTCAGTAGCATTATGAATAGATTCATCCATATAACCATCACATAAAGCATTATTTTCATGATCCAAAAGCATAGAAGATTTATCACTCTTTATAGCATACATGTCATCATAATAATCATCATAAGTAGCAACTTTGTTCTCATCATAGTCAACTAAAACCTCTTCCAAAATAGTGGATGTATCACTAAATAAAGTCATGACCTCTCCAAATCCACTTTCATCAATATAGTAATCAGATTCAACACCCTCCAAAACAGTGGGATCACTACTACCTAGAGTTAACACTTTTCCAAACCCACTTTCATCATTGTAATCATCATAAATAGGAGGCATACTATCATCATAATAAATTTTCTTATCAAAAGTAGAATGAATCAAAGGATCATATTTATTATGCAAAGCATCCCCAAGCTTAGGACAAGCATTAGTTTCAGAAAATAAATCTTCAAACATTTCATACTCATCAAACATAGCATCCCCAAGCTTGTGGTTTTGCATATCATCATAATCATTCTTATCAATAGCATGAATGGCACCAATAGTATAGCAAACATTATTATCATGTTCTTCCAAGAAAGTGCCAAAAAGATCTTCAAGGTCATAAGAGACATCATTGTCTTCCCAATTATGATCATCACAACAAGTAGTAGGCATCACAAAATCATACTCAATATCATCATCCTCCATCAACATATTTGATTCACTTTCATGAGGCATAATGGTGATAGGAGAAATATTACTTGGGAGAGTTACCTTTTTACATCTACTTTTTCTTCGTTTCATTTTCTTCTTGACCACCTCACGTGTGGGTTTAATCAATTTTTTCGAGCTTCTTGTTGAAGAGATTGATTGGATAGGAAGCTTCTCCTCGTTACCTGATTCATCATAATAAACACTAGGAGGGTATTGGGAAATATTTTCCCTTTCGTTAGTACTCTCTTCATACTCTATTTGTTCTCTTGTCTTTAGATCGTTGGCAATATAAGGATTCTCAATGCAATTTTTCGCACAAAACATATAAATTTCCTCTAGATAAAAATCAAGAAATATATTGAGATTAAATTTTGGAATACCCTTAGTTATACGTTTCATTTCTTCATACCCAAAAATAAGACTAAGATCTTTATGATGCTCAAGGGTAATCAAGTTATCACAATTTTTGGACACGATTTGATCATGAAACAAATAGCATTGGAGATTTAAATGACCATGTTCATTGCAAAGTTCACAAGGATGGCAAAAATATTAAATCTTTTAGCACAATCATCTAGCCTCTCTTGCAACCTTTTCGTTTCTAAATATTTATGCTTCTTACAAAATCTATCTTCCCGTTTTGGTGTGCGTGTGCACTCCCAATTTACTGCGCAAAAATTGGCATTCTTATAGGAGACATCATTATCATTGCAATCATGCTCATCATTCAAATAATTTTGGATATTCAAATAATTCATATTAACAACATTGCAATCATGCTCATCATTCAAATAATTTGTGCCAAACATTTTATTTACTTCTTCTTCTTCTAACAATTGAGCACAATTTTCTGAACCATCATTTTCAAGAAAGACATTATAAAGATGATCAATAATATGATGCAACCTCAATTCCATTTTTATGTAGTTTTCTTTTATAAATCAAAGTAGTGATAAAACAAGAAACTAAAAGATTCGATTGCAAGATCTAAAGATATACCTTCATGCACTCACCTCCCTGGCAACGGCGCCAGAAAAGAGCTTCGTTGGTGGGGTGTGAGTGTCACTTACCTAACCTCCCCGGCAATGGCGCCAGAGAAAGAGCTTGATGTCTACTATGCAACTTTATTCTTGTAGACATGTGTTGGGCCTCCAAGCGCAGAGTTTTGTAGGACAGTAGCAATTTTCCCTCAAGTGGATGACCTAAGGTTTATCAATTTGTGAAGGGCGTAGGATGAAGATAGACTCTCTCAAGCAACCCTGCAATCAAATACAAGAAATCTCTTGTGTCCCCAACACACCCAATACGATGACTAATTATATAGGTGCACTAGTTCGGCAAAGAGATGGTGATAAAAGTGTAGTATGGATAGTAGATATGAGTTTTTGTAGGGTGAACAATAAAAAACAGCATGGTAGTAAATGGTAAAACAGAACACAAACGATATTGCAATGATGGAGAATGAGGCCTAGGGTGTATACTTTAAATAGTGCAATCTCTCAACAATGCTAACATTGTTGGATCATGTGATTATCCCTCAAGGTGCAATAAAGAATCACTCCCGAGTTCCTATTAGCAGAGAACAAAAGATAGAAATTGTTTGTAGGGTACAAAACCACCTCAAAGCTATTATTTCCAATCAATCTATCCTAGAGTTCGTACTAAAATAATAGCAAGCTGTTATTTCCGATCGATCTAATCAAGACTTCTTACTAAAATAACACCATATGATATATATCAACCAACTTTAATGTCACCTAGATACCCCTATGTCACCGTGAGTACCCGTGAGTTAATTATACGATATGTATCAAACAATTTCATATTCATAATACTCAATCCACACAAAGAACTACAAGGAGACCCCAAAGTTTCGATCAGAGAAAAGATAATAAAAACGTGCATCAACCCCTACGCATAGATTACCCCAAAGTCACCTCGGGAATCCGCAACTAGAGTGCCATAACATATATCAAGTGAATCAAAATAATACCCCGTTGTCACCAAGGGTATTCGTATGCAAGACATATATCATGTGTTCTCAGATCTGAACATTCAATCCAACAAGACAAAACTTCAAAGGGTAAAGACTCAATTCATCACAACAAGAGTAGAGAGGGGAGAAACACCATTGATCCATCTATGTTAACAAAGCCCATGATAAATCAAGATCGTGACATCTCAAGATCACGAGAGAGAGAGAGAGAGATTAAACACATAGCTACTAGTACAAACCCTCAACCCCAAGGGTGGACTACTCCCTCCTCATCATGGTGGCCGCCGGGATGATGAAGATGACCATCGGTGATGATCTTCCCCTTTGGCATGGTGCCGGAACAGTGTCCCGATTGGTTTTTGGTGGCTAGAGAGGCTTGCGGTAGTGGAGCTTCCGATCTAGGTTCTCGCCGAGGGTTTTCAGAATATTTGGGAATTTATAGGGCGAAGAAAGGGTACGGGAGGCCACCGAGGTGGGCACAACCCACCAGGATGCGCCTGGGGGCCCAGGCGCGCCCTGGTGGGTTGTGCCCCCCTCGGGGCACCCGCCAGGTGCTTCTCTGGCCCAATGGTTCTCTTCTGGTCCATAAAAAATCCACAAAAAGTTTCGCGGTGTTTGGAGAACTTTCATTTCTGCACAAAAAACAACACCATGGTAGTTCTGCTGAAAACAGCGTCAGTCCTGGTTAGTTCCATGCAAATCATTCCAAAACCATATAAAATTATTGTAAACATGGCATGAATACTTCATAAATTGTAGATACGTTGGAGACGTATCAGTATGATAGAGAAACTGCTAGCTAATCCTTATGCAGGAGATGGAACATTACATCCTGATATGTAGCTAATCTATGTGGATGAAATTTTCAGCTTGCAAGTTTACCCAGGGATAAAGTTAAGAAGAATTAATTCCATTTATCTTTGGAGGGAAAGGCATTGACATGGTATAGGCTATGTGATGATATCGGAACGTGGGATTGGAATCTATTGAAATTGGAATTTCATCAAAAGTTTTATCCTATGCCTCTGGTTCATCGTGATCGGAATTATATATATAATTTTTGGCCTTGTGAAGGAGAAAGCACCGCTCAAGCTTGGGGTAGGCTTAAGTACATGATGTACACAAGTTCCAATCATGAACTCCCAAAGGAAATTATCTTACAAATTTTTTATGCACAGCTTTCTCATGATGATCAAACCATACTCGATTCTTCTTCTACTGGCTCGTTTATGAAGACGACTATTGAGTTTAGATGGGACATTCTTGAAAAAGGTAACGAGTCAGGTATAATACTTGAGTATGATTGTGTTAAATCTTTTATGGATACAATGCCTTTTAGAAGTACTAAATATGGACTTGACTTTGACATAGCAGCTTCATTTTGTGAATCATTTGCTACTCATGTTGATATTCCTAAGGAGAAGTGATTCAAATATCATCCCCCTATTGAAGAAAAGATTGAGGAGCCTGTTATAATTAAAGATGAAACTACCATTTAGAATGTTGATTCATTTATTCCTACTACTTATATTGAGAAACCACCTTTCCCTGTTAGGATAAAGAAACATGCTAAGGTTTCAACTGCGGTGAACAAAAGAGATATTAGAGCACCTAGACTGTCTAAACAAATTATAGTAGAACCTAATATTGCTATGGTTAAAGATCTCTTGGTCGATAATATAGATGGGTATGCTATTTATTTCCGTGATGAAGCTACTAGAATTGCCCAACCCCATACTAAAGATAAGAATAAGCCCGTTGTTGGCATGCATGTTGTCTTAGTTAAGATAGGAGATCATTGTTATCATGGCTTATGTGATTTGGGTGCTAGTGTGAGTGCTATTTCAACTACCTTATATCAAGAAATTAAGAATGATATTGCTCCTGCTGAAATAGAAGATATTGATGTTACTATTAATCTTGCAAATAGAGATACTATTACACTACTTGGGATTGTTAGAGATGTTGAAGTCTTGTGTGGAAAAATAAAGTGCCCTACTGATTTTCTAGTTCTTGGTTCTGCACAGGATGATTTTTTCCCCATAATTTTTGGTAGAGCTTTCTTGAATATTGTCAATGCTAAGATTGATTGCACTAAACAAACAATCATTGTTAACTTTGGTGATGTATCCTCATGAGTTTAATTTCTCTATGTTTCATAGAAAACCTAATGATAAAGAATTGCCTAGTAAACATGAAATTTTTGGTGTTGCTTCTATTGTTGTACCTCCTATTGATCCCTAAGAAAAATATTTGCTAGACAATGAAAATGATATGCACTTGAATGAGAGAAATGAAATACATAAGATGTTCTTTGATCAACCACCTATCCATAAACACAATTTGCCTTTTGAAACTCTAGGAGGTCCTCATCCACCTAAAGGTAACCCCAAGTTTGAATTGAAACAATTACCTGATACTATGAAATATGCTTATCTTGATAAAAAGAAAATATATCATGTTATTATTAGTGCTAACCTTACAGAGCATGAAGAGAAGAGACTACTTAAAACTCAGAGGAAGCACGGTGCTGTTATTGGATATACTCTTGATGATCTTAAGGGCATTAGTCCCACCCTATGTCAACACATGATTAACATGGAGCCTGATGCTAAACAAGTTGTCAATCATAACGATGATAAAATCCTAAGATGAAGGAAGTGTTAAGAACTGAAATATTAAAAATCCTGGAAGCAGGTGTAATCTATCCCATAATAGTAGATGGGTAAGTCTTGTTCATTATGTCCATAAGAAAGGAGGCATTGCAGTTGTTCCTAATGACAAAAATGAACTTACTCCAATAAGACCTGTGACTGACTATAGGATGTTAATTGATTTTATAAAATTAAATAAAGCTACTAGAAAAGATCATTACCCCTTACCTTTTATTGATCAAATATTAGACAGATTGTCTAACCATACACACTTTTGCTTTCTTGATGGATATTCCGGTTTCTCTCAAAATACCAGTATCACAATCTAACCATGAGAAAATCACTTTTACTTGTCCTTTCAGAACTTATGCTTATAGATGTATGCCTTTTGGTTTATGTAATGCACATTGAGGGAGTCCTGGATTAGGGGGTGTCCGGATGACCGGACTATAACCTTTGGCCGGACTACTGGACTATGAAGATACAAGATTGAAGACTTCGTCCCGTGTCCGGATGGGACTTTCCTTGGCGTGGAAGGCAAGCTTGGCAATACAGATATGTAGATCTCCTCCCATTGTAACCGACTCTGTGTAACCCTAGCCCTCTCCGGTGTCTATATAAACCGGAGGGTTTTAGTCCATAGGATGAACAACAATCATACCATAGGCTAGCTTCTAGGGTTTAGCCTCTCGATCTCGTCGTAGATCTACTCTTGTACTACCCATATCATCAATATTAATCAAGTAGGAGTAGGGTTTTACCTCCATCGAGAGGGCCCGAACCTGGGTAAAAACATCGTGTCCCTCGTCTCCTATTACCATCCGCCTAGACGCATAGTTCGGGACCCCCTACCCGAGATCCGTCGGTTTTGACACCGACATTGGTGCTTTCATTGAGAGTTCCTCTGTGTCGTCATCTTTAGGCCCGATGGCTCCTCCGATCATCAACAACGATGCGGTCCAGGGCGAGTCTTTTCGCCCCGGACAGATCTTCGTATTCGGCGGCTTTGCACTACGGGCCAATTCGCTTGGCCATCTGGAGCAGATCGAAAGCTACGCCCCTCGCCATCAGGTCAGGTTTGGAAGTTTGCACTACACGGCTGACATCCGCGGAGACTTGATCTTCGACGGGTTCGAGCCATAGCCGAGCGCGCCGCACTGTCACGATGGGCATGATCTAGCTCTGCCGCCGAACAGTGCCCAGGAGGCCGCCCCAGTGTCTGCTCCGACCCTTAGGGTGAAGCCGACTGCACCAATCGAGGACGGGTGGCTGGACACCGCCTCGGCGGCTGCAATCTCTACGGCGGTCGAGACGAACACCAGCCTTGTCCTTTGCGAAGCTCGTGACTCCGAGGTGCCAGACTCCTTTTTGGACTCCGAATCTTCCGCGCCCCTGCCGATCAAACCCGATTGGGCGCCGATCATGGAGCTCGCCGCCGCGGACATCTTTCAGCACTCGCCCTTCGGCGACATTGTGAAGTCACTAAAGTCTCTCTCTTTATCAGGAGAGCCCTGGCCGGACTATGGTCAGCAAGGTTGGGATGCGGACAACGAAGAAATTCGAAGCCCACCCATCACCCACTCTGTAGCCACTGTCGATGATTTAACCGACATGCTCGACTTCGACTCCGAAGACATCGACGGTATGGACGCCGATGCAGGAGACGACGAAGAAGCAGCGCCTATAGGGCACTGGAAGGCCACCTCGTCATATGACATATACATGATGGACACCCCAAAAGAAGGGAATGGCGATGGAACAACGGAGGATGACCCCTCCAAGAAGCAGCCTAAGCGCCGGCGTCAGCGGCGCCGCTCTAAATCCCGCCAAAGCAAAAACGGCGATTCCGGCACGGGAGATAATAACACCCCGGACAGTTCAAAGACAACCCCCTCCAGCAGGATTTAGCACAGGAGGATGGAGAAGCCATCCCTCATGGGAGAGCGGCAGACAGAGAGGTAGAGGACGATAATTACATGCCTCCCTCCGAAGACGAGGCAAGCCTCGACGACGACAAATTTGTTGTGCCTGAGGATCCCGTCGAACAAGAGCGTTTCAAACGCAGGCTTATGGCCACGGCGAGCAGCCTCAAGAAAAAATAGTAGCAGCTTAGAGCTGACCAAGACTTGCTAGCCGACAGATGGACTGAAGTCCTTGCGGCCGAAGAGTACGAACTCGAACGCCCCTCCAAGAGCTACCCAAAGCGCAGGCTGCTACCCCGACTAGAGGAGGAAGCACCTAAACCTACATCACTGGCGCACGACGCGGCCGACCGGCCACCTCGTGGCCATGACAGAGAGGCCTCTCGGCCATCCACTCAAGCTGCACCCCGGCGTCGCTCAAAAAATACCAAGGCACGGGGAAATGCGCCAGACCTGCAAGACATATTGGAGGACAAGGCAAGGCAAACAAGATCGATCTACGGATCGCGTGGGTGCCCCACAGCACGTGACGATAACCGTCATGCCGGATATGGCAAATACGGCCAGGCTGAACACATCAGACAAAGCTCATTTGGGCTACGTCGTGATATAGCCCAGTACAGAGGCGCCGCACACCCACTATGCTTCACAGATGAAGTAATGGATCATCAAATCCCCGAGGGTTTTAAATCTGTAAACATCGAATCATACGATGGCACAACAGATCCTGCGGTATGGATTGAGGATTATCTCCTTCATATCCACATGGCCCGCGGTGATGATCTACACGCTATCAAATACCTCCCACTCAAGCTTAAAGGACCAGCTCGGCATTGGCTTAACAGCTTGCCAGCAGAGTCAATTGGTTGCTGGGAGGACCTGGAAGCCGCATTCCTTGACAATTTCCAGGGCACCTATGTGCGACCACCAGATGCCGATGACCTAAGCCACATAATTCAGCAGCCAGAGGAATCGGCCAGACAATTCTGGACACGGTTCCTAACTAAGAAAAATCAAATAGTTGAATGTCCGGATGCAGAGGCCCTCACAGCCTTCAAACATAACATCCGTGACGAATGGCTTGCCCATCACCTAGGACAGGAAAAGCCGAAATCCATGGCAGCCCTCACAACACTCATGACCCACTTTTGCGCGGGAGAAGACAGCTGGCTAGCTCGTAGTAATAACATGACCAAGAGCCTTGGTAATTCGGATACCAAGGACAACAATGGCAGGTCGCGTTGCAACAAGCCCAAGCGCCACATTAACGATGATAATGTTGAGGATACGACTATTAATGCCGGATTCAGAGGCTCTAAACCCGGTCAGCGGAAAAAGCCATTCAAAAGAAATACTCCGGGCCCGTCCAGTTTGGATCGAATACTCGATCGCTCGTGCCAGATACACGGCACCCCCGAAATACCAGCCAATCACACCAACAGGGATTGTTGGGTGTTCAAGTAGGCAGGCAAGTTAAGTGCCGAAAACAGAGACAAGGGGCTGCATAGCGATGACGAGGAGGAGCCCTGGTAGCCGAACAATAGGGGGCAGAAGGGCTTTCCCCCACAAGTGCGGACGGTGAACATGATATACACAACCCACATCCCCAAAAGGGAGCGGAAGCGTGAACTCAGGGACGTATATGCGTTGGAGCCAGTCGCCCCAAAGTTCAACCCGTGTTCCTCCTGCCCGATCACTTTTGATCGAAGGGACCACCCCACTAGCATCCGCCACGGCGGATTCGCCGCATTGGTTCTAGACCAAATCATTGACATATTTCACCTCACTAGAGTCCTTATGGACGGCGGCAGCAGCCTGAACCTGCTTTATCAGGATACAGTGCGAAAAATGGGCATAGATCCCTCAAGGATTAAACCCACAAAGACGACCTTTAAAGGCGTCATACCTGGTGTAGAGGCCAACTGTACAGGCTCAGTTACACTCGAAGTGGTCTTCGGATCCCCAGATAATTTCCGAAGCGAGGAGTTAATCTTCGACATAGTCCCGTTCTGCAGTGGCTATCACGCCCTGCTCGGACGAACCGCATTTGCAAAGTTCAATGCGGTGCCGCACTACGCATACCTCAAGCTCAAGATGCCAGGCCCTCGAGGATTCATTACGGTCAATGGAAACACCAAACGCTCTCTCCGAACAGAGGAGCATACGGCGGCCCTCGCGGCGGAAGTACAAAGTAGCCTCTGAAGGCAATTCTCCAGTCCGGCTATTAAACATCCGGACACCGTCAAGCGCGCCCAGAGTAACCTACAACAAGACCGCCTGGCACGTTCCGAGCACGCGTAGCAGCGCGGCCCCTACCCCAGCCCTCGCGAAATTGCGAAACCAGTACCACGCGTACATAATTATGCTCTGGAAATACCATGGGCATAAGAGGAGGGGCACAACCGGGGCACGCCCAAAATGCGGCTCAACCGCACTAGGGGCTCTCGATTTTGTCATTTTTTTTTCTTACTTTCAGGAATCCACTCTCCAGAAGGCCTGTCCGGCAGTATAATCGCCGAACACACGATGCAACAGCTAGGGAGGTAGCAAGCTACGTCGAATGTCCAGGTGGTCTCTATAACGAGCTAAATACCTGTCTTACATAAAGTCTCGCAGCTTGCCCCTGGAGGGGGACATGTCAAATAATCCCACCTCTTTCTTATCGCACTATTTGTATCATTTTGCTTTCACAGCAGCCTTTTAATAAACAATAGATAGCCCTTGTCTATTATTGCATTCGTTTTTTATGTAAATATGTTCAGTTATGACATTATGCTACCGTACACTTTGGTACGGCCAATACACCAGGGTCTTAAGTACCCAAGAATATGGTGTGAGAAGTCCGAACACTCTCATGAGTGCGGCACCCCGAACTTATAGCATTATATGCATCGGCTCCGAATCATGTCTTGGGTCAATAGTTGGGTTTGCCCAGCTCCCATGTTTTGGTACCTTACATTCTGTTATATCGGCTAAGGTAGCGCTGGGAGAACTACTGCGATTGTGCCCCAGTTGAGCTGGGTTAAGCACCTCAGTAGAGAAAGCTAAAACTGACCGTCATGATAGGGCGAGAGCCGGTCGCTGTTCGAGAGGTTTTCGAGTCCCTAAAGACTTATGCCGCTTAGAGCGAGGAGCTGGCTTTGTCCGGCCTAGGCATGGATAGCGCCTCGAACTCGGTCTTCCGAATACTAGGGTCTTCACCGAAATTCAAAATTATAGAATTCTATGGCTAAGTGAGAGTGATAAAGCATTATAGTCCGATTGCCTTGTTCGTTGTGCTGAGCGCCTCCCTCGAAGGACACAAGAATGGGAACAAGAGCGCTCAGGTTTATCCCAAACACCCCAGCACTCGTGGCATGGGGGTAGAAGCCAACTACTCGCCATCTCTCAGATTTAATAAACGGCCGCACAAAAGGTAATATTTTAAATTCAAAAAGCGTTGCTTAGCGCATATGAACAAGTTTTCAGCGCACGGGATAACACGAGCGAGTACTCAAAAATTACATCCTTGGAACACTCATTCGCCACAAGACAGGCACCCTTCAGGACGCCCTCATAATACAACTCGGGCTTGCGATGCTCCTTCCCCTCTGGTGGCCCATCTCTCAGCAGCTTCTCAGCATCCATCTTGCCCTAGTGTACTTTAACACGGGCAAGGGCCCTACGGGCGCCTTCGATGCATATGGAGCGCTTGACGATTTAAGCCATGGACAGGCATCCACCAGCCGCCTCACCAGCCCAAAATAGCTCCAAGGCATGACCTCCCTAGGCCACAGCCGGCCTATAAGGCCCTTCATGGCCTGTTCAGCTACCTTATGGAGCTTGACCAGCTGCTTCAGCTAGTCGCTCAAGGGCACCAGGTGTCCGGCCTCAACATACTGGGACCAGAACACCTTCTCCGTCAAGCTCCCTTCCTCGGCTCGGTAGAATGCGGTAGCATCGGACGCACTGCGGGGCAGATCTGCGAATGCTCCTGGAGAGCTCTGGACTCAGGTAAGTAACAGGTAATTCACTTTCACGTGCTTGCTTTGCATAAAGAATGCCTTACCCGCCGCTATCTTCTTCATCGCCTCAATTTCATGGAGGGCTTTTTGGGCTTCGGCCTTGGCAGATTTGGCGCCCTCAAGGGCCTAGGCAAGCTCGGACTCTCGAGTCATTGAGTCAAGCTCCAAACTCTCGTGTTTTTTCACAAGAGCGTGGAGCTCTTGCTGCACCTCCGCCACCCGCACCTCTAGCTTTTCTCACTTGGCGTGCTCCATGGCCGCATTGTCTTCGGCCTTGGACAGCATTTCCTTCAGGGTCACCACCTCGGTTGTGGCCCCTGTAATACTCACATTGGTCCTGTCATTATTTGCAACCAAATCTTTTTATATACTTACATAAGGTATTACCTACCTTCGTTGTCCTCGAGCTGCTTCTTGGCAAGGCCGAGCTCATTCTCGGACCGCTTGAGGCTCTGCTTCAATGCACCGACCTCCACAGTTAGTGCGGCAGAGGTCAGCAGCGCAGCCTGCATTCCCATATTGACATACTTATGTTAGACTCCTGCTTATATCTTTTTAGATCCTTAGTCCGGACTTTCTATCCGAACACCAAACTGAGCATCAGGGGCTACTGTCTATGCGGTAATATTTTTCCATATCTTAAATACATACTTCAAAGCCTTTTAGAAGGCTGGCACAGGCTTCCGTCAGCCCGCTCTTGGCGAACTGAACCTTCTGGATCACCGCATTCATAATAGTTTGGTGCTCCTCGTCGATGGAGGCGTTGTTAAGCACCTACAACAAATTATCCGACGCCTCCTGCGTATATGTTGGACGGAGGTCACCGGCGCGTAGGCTTGCCCTTCTTACGAGGGGGCCGCCTGCCAGACTCCGAAACCACTGAAGGTTCCGGTGCGGTGTCCGGCCCAGGGCCGGATTTAGAGCCCCTTGGGGTGTTATCCCCTTTGCACCTGGAGTCTGGGAGGTCGCCTTGCGGCGCCTCCGGGACCACCTCCTCCTGGCTTGGCCTCTTTTGGGACTCCACCTCGGCATCGTTCGTAGGGCGAGGGGAGGTAGCAGTCGGGAGTGAAAGACTATTCACATCCGACGAATCCAGGGAGCCGCTCGACGAAGCGTCGAGCCGGGTCTTGGGCGGACTGCATGATTATATTCGGCGTTTAAAGGAACGCCATGAGTTATTCTGGTATCCGGATACTTACGATTTTTCCAGGGGCTTGGCCCTGGATGGCCACTCCTCTTCGTCGTCGTCGGCGTTGGTGGACTAGTCCGGAGGAAGGGTCTTTCCCTTCTTGGACCCTCCGCCCCCCCCTAGTTGGGGCGGCCTTCCTTTTCTTTCCTCCCCCCGTTGGAGGGGGAGATGCCTCTTCTTCCTCCCACTACAGGAATCAGACAATTTGCCGTCAGGCAAGCACTGACGGCAAAGGCTGAAATACAGACGGCAAAGATTTTGCCGTCAGCTAGCTGACGGCAAAGAGTGACGGCAAAGCGTAAGTCGGCAAAGAGTACTTTGCCGTTAGCTTTTTATCGGGAAGACAGCAAAGACTTTGCCGTCAGCCAAACCGATGTTTTGCCGTGAAGTGATTTAATAACAGACGGCAAAGAAAAGCTCATTTGCCGTCATCTGATTTGGTAACATATGGCAAAGGGGAGCTCCTTTGCCGTCAGCCTCGCAAAATCAAAGACAGCAAAGTGCTCCTTTGCCGTCAGTCTCATAAAATCACAGACGGCAAAGAATTTTTCCTATTAATATAATCTGAACCAACTGTCCAAGTGCAGAGGCTACAAGTAACTAACGGTCAACGATGAACACCACAGTATATTACGATGAATGAACAAATTTCACAATACAAAATTACTATATTTACACATAATACATCATCATTTGCTGATTCAGAGCAAAACATAATACATCATTACTCTATTTACACATAATATATCACAATAGCAGCCCGAGATCCAGCATGCAGCCATTTTGAGTTCGATCGACGCCAGCTCCTCCCCTGCGAGCATCCCCTGTGCCCGTGGTCGCCGAAGCAGCAGCAACCAGCAGCAGCGCCCCTCTCCCTTCTTCTTTCTTTCTCCAAAAATAAAACACCCTAACGCCACCATGGATGCCTGAAGAGCTGCCGCCGCTCCTCAAGGCCGAGGCCAGGGTCGAGGTCGGCAGAGGACTGCGGGGGTGAGGGGGTCGGGGTTACCGGAGGTCGGCAGGTCGATGGGGCGCAGAGGCCACCGGGAGCATCGAGCGACGAGGCTGGGGCCGGCAGGCAACGCGGCCAGGACTGGCGGACGAGATGACGGCCACCGAGGCCGGGGCCGGCCGATGAGATGGCGGCCAGAGACATTGTGGCGGGCGCCGGTGGGCCTACCGTGGCGACAGGGGGAGTAGCTGGGGCCGACGGCACTGGGGGCGAAGGGGCAAGTGGCCGCGGCCGCTTGGCAAAGTGGTGGCCGGCGAGGATAGGAGTGGACGGCGAGGTGTTGGCTGGGGTCGAGGGTGGAGGTGGTAGCGGGCGCTGGCTGGCGAGCCTGATTTGGATCGAGGAGGAGAGAAAGAGAGACGTGCGGTAGGGATAAGGATAAGGGAAGCAGGGTGTGGGGCACATGGGTGCTGCCCTGGGGGCGTGTGCATCGTGGGTGGGCGGGGTGTGCGTCTAGACAGCCTGGTGGGTGGGGATGTTCGTCTAAGATCTTGCCATGTCATCGGTCCGGGTGATCGATACGTGTATTGTGCTTTCTCTTTGCCGTCTGCAAAACAAAGCACAGACGGCAAAGAGATCACTTTGCCGTCTGCCAAAAAAACAAAGACGGCAAAGATTCTTTGCCGTCTGTCAAAACAAACACAGACGTCAATGATTCTTTGCCGTCTGTGTTATTTTTTGCAGACGGCAAAGTGAGCTCTTTGCCGTCTGTGTTTTCTTTCGCAGACGGCAAAGTCTATTTTGCCGTCAGTGTTTCTTTGCCGTCTGCTGATGACGGCAAACCCTTTCTTTGCCGTCTGCTCGATAAAAAACTGACGGCAAAGACGCTCCCTGACAGCAAACTAGCTGTTTCCTGTAGTGTCCTCCTCGTCTTCATGGGAGGAGTGCGCTTCGGAGTCGTCGGGCGATGAATCCGACACCACCAGGCGCCGGGAACTCTTTCGAGTTCCCGTGGCCTTCTTCTTGGCCTTCTTCTCCGGCACCACGTAAGGTGCCGGGGCCAGCAGCTTCGCCAAGCAGGCATCTGCTGGGCCCTCGGGCAAAGGAGCCGGACAGTCGATCTGTCCAGACTTCTTCTGCCAGTCTTGTCAAAGGAACGGGAGCTTAGATCCCGCATTGAGTCAAACTATGGAAAACAAGTATCCCGTAAACGGTAAAACAAGCTTACCACACTGGCTTGGCGCTTCGCGCAGAATCCGCGATCCTCGGTAATGGGAGGGGGAACCTCGGCGCCCTTGAATAGCACCTTCCAGGGATCCTCGTGCATTGTGTCAAAGAGCCTGGACAAAGTTTGGTGCTGAGCCGGGTCGAACTCCCACTAGTTAAAAGCCCGCCGTTGACACGGGAGGATTCGGGGGAAGAGCATGACCTGGACTACGTTGACAAGTTTAACCTTCTTTTCCATCAGGTTTTGGATGCAGGTTTGGAGTCCGGTCAGCTCTCCCGAATTACCCCATGACAGGCCCGTCTCTTTCCAGGAGGTGAGCCGGGTGGGGATGCCAGATTGGAATTCGGGGGCCGCTGCCCATTCAGGGTCACACGGCTCGGTGATGTAGAACCACCCCGATTGCCACCCTTTGATGGTTTCTACAAAGGAGCCCTCGAGCCATGTGACGTTGGGCATCTTGCCCACCATGGCGCCTCCGCACTCCACTTGCTGGCAGCCCACTACCTTCGGCTTGACATTGAAGATCTTCAGCCATAAGCTGAAGTGGGGCTTGATGCGGAGGAAGGCCTCGCACACGACGATAAATGCCGAGATGTTGAGGATGAAGTTCAGGGCCAGATCATGGAAATCCAGGCCGTAGTAGAACATGAGCCCCCGGACAAATGGGTGGAGTGGGAAGCCCAGTCCGCGGAGGAAATGGGGGAGGAACACCACGCTCTCATGGGGCCTGGGGGCTCTGTTGGAAAAGGCAGTGCCTAGGAGGCGCTTAGGCACGCCTAGGTGCTAGGCAATGGCCAAATGCCTCGCCTAGGGCACAAATCGATGTCTAGGTAGGGAAAGCAAGGAATTTCCTACCCAAGCAAGAAATCATGCCACATACTGGACTGATATGCCAAACGGGTTATATTCCAATGGCAGTAGATAGTAAATAACTTATTTATATGCCCGAAATTAATATCAACACCCATATAATAATCACAAATACACCACGAGTAAAACTATATTACCGCCTGGGCCGCGCCTAGGGCGCTTAGGCACCGCCTAGGCAATAGGTGAAGGCCAACCGCCTTGCTTACGCCTACCGCTTTTTCTAAGCTTGCCTGCGGGTGGGGATAAGCTGCCCCTCGTCTGGAAGCCGGTGCGCAATGTCTTTGGACAAGTATCCGGCCTTCCTCAACTTTTTGATGTGCCCCTCCGTGACGGAGGAGACCATCCACCTGCCTCCCGCTCCGGACATGGCTGGAGAAGGTTGAGGTGGGAAGTGCGGACTTGGGCGCTGGAGCTCGAGTGCGCGGGAATGGATAAGCGTAGGAGGAAGAAGGCGTAGATGAAAAAGGTGGATCCTTATCCCCTTATATGGGCGGACGAAACTATGTGCCCCCACCAGCCTGGTAAAACTCGCTTATCTCCCAAGCGCCATGATTAATGGCACGATTGGGTTACCCACGCCCGTATTGATGAGAATCCCGGAATAAGGGGACACGATCTCTGCTTCGACAAGACGTGCCAAAGAAACCACCTCGCTAAACGCGCTGAGGTGGGACAGTAAAACGATTCGAATAAAGGCTTGGCCGTGGCGTGATGTCACGCCCCGGAATACGTCAGCAGATTAGATTTTTGCAAATATTATTCTCTCTACGGTGGTATGTGGAACTTGTTTTGCAGAGCCGGACACTATCCTTGTGTTCAAAATCTTCTATGAAGTATTCGGAGGAGGAACCCGCCTTTCAATGACGAAGACAAACTACGCGCCGAACTCGTCGTCATTGAAGCCTGGTTCAGGGGCTACTGAGGGAGTCCTGGATTAGGGGGTGTCCGGATGATCGGACTATAACCTTTGGTCGGACTCCTGGACTATGAAGATACAAGATTGAAAACTGCGTCCTGTGTCCGGATGGGACTTTCCTTGGCGTGGAAGGCAAGCTTGGCAATACGGATATGTAGATCTCCTCCCATTGTAACCGACTCTGTGTAACCCTAGCCCTCTCCGATGTCTATATAAACCGGAGGGTTTTAGTCCGTAGGACGAACAACAATCATACCATAGGCTAGCTTCTAGGGTTTAGCCTCTCTGATCTCGTGGTAGATCTACTCTTGTACTACCAATATCATCAATATTAATCAAGCAGGAGTAGGGTTTTACCTCCATCGAGAGGGCCCGAACTTGTGTAAAAACATCGTGCCGCTCGTCTCCTGTTACCATCCGCCTAGATACACACTTCGGGATCCCCTACCCTAGATCCGCCGGTTTTGACACCGACACACATGACACCTTTCAAACATGTATGTCTACTAAATTCTCCGACTTTTGTGAAAAGATTGTTGAGGTTTACATGGATGAAATTTCCGTTTAGATAACTTCTTTTGATGATTGCTTAAGCAACCTTGATCAAGTTTTGTAGAGATGTGAATAAACTAATCTTATCTTGAATTGGGAGAAGTCCCACTTTATGGTGAATGAAGTTATTGTCTTGGGGCATAAAATTTCTGAAGGAGGTATTGAAGTAGACAAAGCTAAAGTTGATGCAACTGAGAAAATGCCATGTCCTAAAGATACCAAAGGTATGAGAAGTTTCCTTGGTCATGTTGGTTTCTATATGAGGTTTATTAAAGATTTCACCAAAAATTCTAGGCCTCTTACTAATCTCTTGCAAAAGTACGTTCCATTTGTTTTTGATGATGATTCTGTAGAAGCCTTTGAAACACTTAAGAAAGCCTTGACCTCTGCACTTATTATTCAACCACGTGATTGGAACTTACCTTTTGAAATTATGTGTGATGCTAGTGATTATGTTGTTGTATCTTTCTAGGACAAAGAGTTGATAAGAAAATAAATGTTATCCATGATGCTAGTAAAACTCTAGACAGTGCCTAAAATTATGCTACTACGGAAAAACAATTTCTAGAAGTTGTGCTTGCTTGAGATAAGTTCAGGTCTTACATTGTTGATTATAAAGTAATTGTTCACACTGATCATGTTGTTATTAAATACCCTATGGAAAAGAAAGATGTTAAACTTAGACTCATTAGGTGGGTTCTACTGTTACAAGAATTTGACTTGCATATTATTGATAGGAAGGGAGATGAGAATCCCATAGCTGATAATTTGTCTAGGTTGGAAAATATTCTTGATGACGCACTACCAATAAATTATAGGTTTCCCGATGAACAACTAGCAGTCATAAATGCTACTCGTAATACTCCTTGGTATGCAGACTATGCTAATTATATTGTTGCTAAATTTATTCAACCTAGTTTCACATACCAACAAAAGAAAAGTTCTTCTTTGATTTAAGACTTTGATTTAAGACATTATTTCTGGGATGACCCACATCTTTATAAAGAAGGAGTAGATGGTATCATTAGATGTTGTATACCTGAGCATGGAAAGTAACAAATCCTAGTGTACCTGAGCATCAACAGGAGCAAATCCTACGGAAGTGTCACTCTGAAGCTTACGGAGGACACCATGATGGAGACAGAATTGCAGACAAGGTATTACAATCTAGTTGTTATTGCCCTACTCTTTTCAAGGATGCTCGTAAGTTTGTCTTATCTTGTGATGAATGTCAAAGAATTGGAAATATGGGTAGACATCAGGAAATGCCTATGTATTATTCACTTGTTATTGAACCATTTGATGTTTGGGGATTTGATTATATGGGACCTTTTCCTTCCTCTAGCTAATTGGTATACACATATTTTGGTTACTGTTTATTATGTTACTAAGTGGGTATAGAAGCTATTTCAACTAGTAGTGCTGATCAGAACTGTCAAGATCCCAATCCTAAGTCACACGGATCTAGCATGTAACACATCATATCACTTTGCGGTCTCATGCACGGTAACCCACGGTTGCCACCTTACTTGGCCCAGGGCCGTTTGTGCATTTTGGCTCACGTATATGATAGTGTTGCTAGCATCCATATGATAGAGAACCCGGGCCGACATGACTACTCGTAAACCCAAGGTGGCACAAACTTACACGAACATGCATACATGACTCAACAATGCACGTGTCAGTCAGCAGCGAGTGTAACTGGGCTGTAGCAAGCTATCAGGACTCCGGTAAACACCACGTGACATTTCCACATAGGGATAGACACAGGAGCAAAGAAGGACACATGCGTGTCAATCCATGTGTTCCGGATGGAAGCACTAGGAGGCATTTCCCCATAAGAAAGGCTACCAAGAATAAACAACTAGGTGTCGGATCCCACACATAGCAAGCATTTCAATAACATACACACAATATGCTCGATATGTGTAAATACAACATGGCATCACAAGAAAACTCTACGACTGAAAGTAATTATTCAATTGGCTCTGAGGAGCCAGATATTACAAACATGGGTCTCATGACCCAGCAAATAAGTCATACAAACAACAAGTGGAAGCCTAAACATGTCTGAGTACAGACAGCTGAAAAGGAAGAAGGCTAGTAAGCCTGACTATCTACAAGACCCTCCATAGGAACCCGACCTCTCTCTAGGATTCCAAAGCTAATTGTCGAAGCCTATGCGAAACTACTAGTGAGAACGAAGTCTCTCTACAAAAATAGAAATTAAGCAAACGTATGTAAAAAATGTACTCAGCAAGACTTGCATCAGAACTAGTTTCTCATGCATCAGTATCAACAAAGGGGTGGTGGAGTTTAACTGCAACAAGCCAGCTTTGACTCAGTGGCTATACTATACTCCGACTAGAAGCATTATTTGAGGTGGCGCACACAAGTCCACATATTCACGATATCAATACACCACTATGGATTCACTCCTGCTCCCTACGAGAGGGCGATCCATTGCACTCACACTTATCTTGTGCATTTTAGAGTATCCACTTCCAGTTTTCTATGAACAACGTAAGCTTTCCAAGTAGTCCATATACGCGGACACGGCTATTCGAATAGATCATATTACCCTCCAGGGGTGTGTTTCTTCACACACACTCTCGCAACTTACCGCCATGTACACGTCATGTATCTCGGCAACCTTCAAGCGGAAGCCTGGCAAGGGTGTCGTCCACGGCCTGACTAACCACACAAGGCTCTAGTCCAGGTTTATCGCCTATTCGAGTTCCATCCGCAAGGATGTCTGGCTGAGGTTTCCACTACGGCCCCAAACGACGTGAGGAGGGTTCCCAAGCCCACCATCTGGGTGCCACTTGGTAGACCGTGCCACTGTGCCTAGTCTGTCCCAAGCCCACCTATACCGGGTGCCACTTGGTAGACTACTAGCACAACCTACAAACAACAGAAACTAGTTGCAAGTCCTAGACAGAGATTAAGGCGATTAATAAGCCGAGAAGGGTCGAGTTACTGGAACCCAATGTGTGGTAGTAACTGTCTTGGATCAAAAACACAGAACTCAGTTCCTGAGGATGGTTTCAATGAGACAACCCACCATGTACTCCTACATGGCCTCTCAATGCTACCTTTACCAAATCATGTTCACACACTTAGCTCCCAGCAGTAGGACATGTTCACCTCCATTTCGATACATCCCAGGCAAATCAGACCTGCCACAACTCTAGGCATAGCAAGCACAATAAACATGCTTGAAAGAGTAGGCACATCATGGCTCAAACAACTCCTACTCATGCTAGTGGGTTTCAACTATTTACTGTGGCAAAGACAGGTCATGCAGAGGAATGGGTTCAACTACCACAACATGTAACAGTTGAATCGTTATTCTCCTAATGCAGTAAAAGAGAGCAGGGGCAAGAGAGTGGGATTGTATCGGAGTGATCAAGGGGCGGGGTTGCTTGCCTGACCACTACTAGGGAAAACGTTACCAGTAGCTCTGTTTTTTACCTAACAGTAGTGTGGCAGCTCGTGCTACTGCTACGGTGCTACACCTATTTTTTATCAGCAAGGCATTTCTGAACAAGCGCTACAACTTAAATACTTAGTAGTAGCGCCTATTTCTCTACCAACGCTACTTGTATCATCACGTAGTAGTAGCACCCTATTTGCTCCCCACGCTACAACTAGATAAATAAAAATAAAAAATACAAAAAAGTCAGATGCAATATTCATGGATGAAAATCAAGACAAGTCCAGTGCAAATAAATTAAGTTCACAGAACCATCTCACAAACATTAACGACAATACCACATTTAATATAACCACACAATCTCACAAACTCATATATAGTAGTCAACAATGCATGGATAAATCATAGTTGATAAGTCTACTAGGTAGTCATACTAGCATATATATGGCTGGGCAGCCAAGAGCATATGTAGTTCTAGATGATATCAATGACGATCATCATCGTCAAGCCTTGGCGGTGGGTGTTCCGGATAGTAATTAGGATGGCGTGTCCAACATGAAGATTCTTGCCAACGAGGAAGCTCTTCCACCCAACCGAGTTGAAGTGTGTGCAATCGTCCATGTCCACGCCGTACACACAGGTGGTGACAGAGCCCCTCGCGATAAGGCGTATTCTAGCAGAGCCTTCTTCATCAGGCTTGATACCACAACTCTCAGATAGACTCTTTGGCAATTTCTGAATAAGAAAAACATATCAATTAATAAGTAGCCTCACACATTCTACACTATCAAAAGATAGTACTACATTTCTACTAAGCATGAATTCTACTAATAAGTATATATGGATTCTACACTATTAACAGTTCTTTGGATTCTACACGGAGCATATATATCATTGGACTCTAGCTACACACTAAAGCATATCATCGATCGGACAGTAAGCATGTCATTGGACTCTACACTAATTAATTAAGCATGTCATCGGACTCTCTACACTAAAGCATCTCATCGGCTAGCTTCTACACAACATATCATTGGACTCTACAATCATCAAATTACTACAGTAAACGGAACATACCATGACATGCCAATCAACCATCGTACTTGTCAGGCGGGTCACGAATGGCACCCCGACAAAGTCAGCACGCGGCGGAATTATGTCCCATAGGTTGCACACCTCCTTCTCGCTCAGCCTCATTCTTTCAGCTAAGATGGCTTCATCCAGTGGGTCCTCATCATCCTCATCATCATCATCATCTTCCTCCTTGTGGACATAAATGACGACCAGTTTGGGTCTTTCTGCTCTGAAGGAGAAGCTGATCAACTCACCACCAGTGATACCCATGTGGGCGAGGAAACGGACCCGTCCATGTCCTTCAATCTGCGACATATTGCGTCCTTTCTCGACCTCCATAGTGTATGGGCCCCGAGGAGCCTCAAAGGTCACAGTGTCTCTGGTCAGCTTGTTGAATTCCAACCTCACATTGCATGGGACGATCTGTGTACAAAAAGCAAAATGATATATACACAATGGATTAATGCCAATAACACTAAAAACAAAATAGTGGTTACAAGTTTCATATTATTTGTCACCGTCGCAAGAAGAAAACTATATTGGAAGTAGATGCGGAAGAGTGTGCCAGTTGCAAGGCTGCCGGCACATCTTGACTTGCACAATCGACATGGTGGTAGTGGTGGTGGCGCCATTTCCTTAAAGCAATATGATTGAACGATTAATGATCCAAAAAGTAAACATAAATTTTTCAATTAACTTACTAACACAGAAGGAAAATAGGAAATTGGCTAGAATTTGATAGATTTTGAATAATATACACAGGAAAATAGGAAACATCAGGTTCACACCATAGAGAATACACATTAGGTCATGGCAAGCAAAATAACAACTAAATTGTAGTTCAGTTCAGACAATAACCTAATAGAGATCATGTAACCCAAAAAATTATCACTCAGTTTCTTACCACCAGTCTACTGAATTTATGTATGTCCATGACTGTGGATTTGATGATGCTAACCCATTTTATCACTTTAAATGTGTGCAAAAATAGGGGAGATGTTTCTCTATTCGGTTCGTTTCTGCAGTACCCATCTGTTCCGAAACATTTGAAGTTTTTTTTCCTAAATCAAACTTTTTTAGGTCCGACGAGACATTTGAAACACCAAATTAGTTTTATTAGATCCATACTAAAGCATATTTTCATTCTATATAATCCCTCTGTCTCTGTCTAAATATATTAAAATGTCTTATATTTAGAAACAGATGGAGTCCATTCGATGTTATGCATACGACCAGTACCTAATCACTTGCTCGTAAACCTAATCAATTCCCAAACCTAATCACTTGGTCATAAACCTAATAGAGAACTGTAGCTCAGTCCGAATTCTGTCCAAATTTTTGCCCATGGAGCCGAGAGCACTTGACAGGCAGGGTAGGGTGTGAAACTTGGAACATAAGCATCAACAATAAACTATCTAATAACCAGGAGCTAATCGAAAACATAAACAGACATGGCGAGAGCCACGACACAATCCCTAAATCCCTTTCCACCAAGCGAAATCCCAGCACATGGCGAGAGCTGCCACGGCGGATCGATCGGAGCCTAGTGGCACGCACACAGGAAGGAGGAGAGGGGTATTTATGGGGATGGAGCATTGGAGGAGGCAAGAGGCGTCGTGTGGTGGCTGGGGTGCAGCGGCGGCACCGTCATTGATGGGGGCGAGGCAGCTGGGGAGGAACCCTAACCACGGTGGCATTGTCGGGCGAAGGGGATCGATGTGAGAGTGAGAGAGGGGGGTACTGGTGCGGGGACATACGAGGTGGGCCGGTTTTCTTTTCCTGTAATAGTAGCGCTGCATAGGGCTGGCGCTACTGCAAAGCCCACTAGCTGTAGCGCTCATTCAAAACAAACGCTACAGCTAAGTGGGCTACCGCTTTTGCCCTGCGGCCCACGTAACAGCAGTGTGGCCCAAGCTAACAAACGCGGCTGTTATTTAGTAGCAGTAACGTGTTTTGTACTAGGCACCATAGGTAAGTACAAGTAGCATGGGTGCTTAAACAGGCTCTACTAGTAAACTTCTATATATAACCATTTTCCTAGTAGTGGGCACTTCTGAAGATAGTAATGCTCTTCATCGGTGTCATCGAACTCATCATCGGAACAATGTTTATCGAGAGGGAACAAACACTGGCAAACAAGAGGAAACACAATCAATGCAATGCCACAATATGATGCATGATCATGACATGGCAATATGCTGTGATTTGTGCTAATGCAGCAAGCAACAATTTAAATGGAGTTGGTTTGAACACAAGATTCAAATCCAAACTCCACATAAAGGCATTTCAAATGCCATTTATCCAAATTTTCTTATACAGCAGCTTTAAGTTGTTGAAACATGCATGGAAACGCCATAAACATATTCTTTGGATTTTTCTAATAATTTTTCATATATAAATTATTCCATTCTGAGCTACGGTTGAATTTCTATGGTTTTTCAAAGTTTGAAGTATTTTCTAAATTAAATAAATCATTTTCTAATTTATCCCAAAATCCAGAAAATATTTATTACGTGAGCGTACATCAGCAGCTGACTTTATCCAAAGTTGAAACTGACAGTGAGGTCTACCTATCATGCACATAGAGTAGGGCTGGAAAAAAAGCTCGAAGCTCGTGAGCTAAACAAGTAGCTCGTGACTCAGCTCGAATCAACTCGAACTCGAAGAATAACGAGTCGAGTCGAGCTTTAGTTTAAGATCGTTTATAGACCAAGTTAAATGAGCCGATCTCACGAGTACTCGTGTAACTCGTTAGACTCGATACAATAGATCACCTAATCCCAATACAAAGAAAGATCAGCCACTAAATAGCCTAGGTCCCAAGCGCACAACCCAAGGCCTACCTGTTGAAGGCCTAGCCTCCTAGAAGACTCATGCGTTACAAGGAAATTATAATTGTTTAGTGATATATATGTTTAATATATACATAATCATGTTTATTATATTTGAGGGATTTATGTTTATATATTTAACGAGCTTAACAAGCTAAACAAGTCAGCTCGCGAGTTATATGAGTCGAGCCAATCTTGGGTTTGAGCTCGTTACAGTAATGAGTAGAGTCGAGATAGCTCGTTAACGAAACAAGCTCTAGCGAGTCGAGCAGAGCTGGCTCGACTCGGCTCGAATTCCAGCCCTAACACAGAGGGTTAACAAGTGTTAACTAAGTCCTAACTAAAGTAATTAGCTCATGGGGGCCCACATCATTGACCCTGGGGGTTAATTACTGTTAACTGCTAATGGCGTGTGATAACCCGCAAGTGTACGGGATAGTTGTAGCCTCTTTCGATAAGTAAGAGTGTTGAACCCAACGAGGAGCTAAAGGTAGAACAAATACTCTCTCAAGTCCTATCGGCCACTCATACGACTCTACGCACGCTTGACGTTCGCTTTACCTAGAACAAGTATGAAACTAGAAGTACTTTGTAGGTGTGATAGGTTAGGTTTGCAAGATAATAAAGAGCACGTAAATATAAACTAGGGGTTGTTTAGAAGAAGATTCAAGAAAGTAAATATAGCGAGTTGGAAAAGTGGTGGTAGGAGTTGTGAAATTATCCCTAAGCAATTGACTATGTTACTAGACCGCTAATCACTATTGCAATTCTATTTGAGGGAGAGGCATAAGCTAACATACTTTCTCTACTTGGATCATATGCACTTATGATTGGAACTCTAGAAAGCATCCACAACTACTAAAGATTCATTAAGGTAAAACCCAACCATAGCATTAAAGCATCAAGTCCCCTTCATCCCAAACGCAACAATCCCCTTACTCGGGTTTGTGTTTCAGTCACTCACGCAACCCACTATAAGCGAATTATGAACGCATTGCAACACCCTACAGCGGGAATCCCTCACGCTTGCGTGATACGGAGGGCACAATAGGACATCAACATAACCACAAGAAAATTAAGTCAATCATAGCAATTCATCAACCACCGATAGGACAATGGAAATCTACTCAGGCATCATAGGATGGCAACACATCATTGGATAATAATATGAAGCATAAAGCACCATGTTCGAGTAGAGGGTACAACGGGTTGCGGGAGAGTGGACCGCTGAATATAGAAGGGGGAGGGTGATGGAGATGTTGGTGAAGACGGCGGAGGTGTTGGTGTAGATTGCGTTGATGATGATGGCCCACGGTAGCGCTCCGGCGCCACCGGAAGCAAGGGGGAGAGAGGCCCTCATCTTCTTCTTCTTCCTTGACCTCCTCCCTAGATAGGAGAAGGGTTTCCCCTCTGGTCCTTGGCTCCCATCGCTTGGGAGGGGTGAGAGCCCCTCCGAGATTGGATCTATCTCTCTGTTTCTGCGTTCTCTGGTTCTGCCGCTTCACCATTTCCTTTATATCTGGAGATCCGTAACTCCTATTGGGGTGAATCTTTCGCCCAGATCTTTCTCATAAAATTAGCTTTCTTGCGCCAAAAGAAGAGCGTCAACCGCTTTCCGGGTGGCCCACGAGAGCCCAGGCCGCGCCCAGAGGGGGAGGGCGCGCCCCCCTGTCTCGTGGCCACCCCGGACACCGTTTCGCGTTGATTTTACTTCCCAAAAATCATAAATATTCCAAAAAAAACCTCCATCCGTTTTTATCTCGTTTGGACTCCATTTGATATTAGGTTTCTGCGAAACAGAAAACATGCAACAGACAGGAACTAGCACTGGGCACTGGATCAATATGTTAGTCCCAAAAAATAGTATAAAAAGTTGCCAAAAGTATATAAAAGTTGAATAATATTGGCATGGAACAATCAAAAATTATAGATACAACGGAGATGTATCAGCATCCCCAAGCTTAATTCCTGCTCGTCCTCGAGTAGGTAAATGATAAAAAAAGATAATTTTTGATGTGGAATGCTACCTAGCATAATCTTGATCATATGTCTAATCGTGGCATGAATATTAAGACACGAGTGATTCAAAGCAATAGTCTATCATTTGACTTAAAAACAATAATACTTCAAGCATACCAACCAAGCAATTATGTCTTATGGAAATAACACAGCCAAAGAAAGCTCATCCCTACAAAATCATATAGTCTGGCTATGCTCCATCTTCGTTACACAAAATACTCCCATCATGCACAACCCCGATGACGAGCCGAGCAATTGGTTCATACTTTTTAACACGCTTCAGCTTTTTCAACTCTTACGCAATACATGAGCACAAGCCATGGACATAGCACTATGGTGGTATATGGTGGTGGTTGTGAGAACAAAAAGAGGGAGAAGATAGTCTCACATCAACTAGGCGTATCAACGGGCTATGGAGATGCCCATCAATAGATATCAATGTGAGTGAGTAGGGATTGCCATGCAAAGGATGCACTAAGAGCTATAAGTGTATGAAAGCTCAAACTGGAAACTAAGTGGGTGTTCATCCAACTTGCTTGCTCATGAAGACCTCGGGCGTTTGAGGAAGCCCATCATCGGAATATACAAGCCAAGTTCTATAATGAAAATTCCCACTAGTATATGAAAGTGAAAGCATAGGAGGCTCTCTCTATGAAGAACATGGTGCTACTCTGAAGCACAAGTGTGGTAAAAGGATAGTAACATTGCCCCTTCTCTCTTTTTCTCTCATTTTATTCTTTTTATTTTTCATTATTTTTCATTTTTTCATTTATATTTTTTTCTTTCTTTTTGCTGGGCTTCTTTGGCCTCCTTTTTTATTGGGCTTCTTTGGCCTCTTTTATTTTTCATAAAGTCCGGAGTCTCATCCCGACTTGTGGGGGAATCATAGTCTCCTTCATCCTTTCCTCACTGGGGCAATGCTCTAATAATGATGATCATCACACTTTTATTTACTTACAACTCAATATCTAGAACAAAGATATGACTCTATATGAATGCTTCCGGCAGTGTACCGGGATGTGCAATGATCGAGCATAGCAATGACATCAAAAAACGGACAAGCCATGGAAACATCATGCTAGCTATCTTACGATCAGGCAAAGCAATATGACAATGAATGCTCAAGTCATGTATATGATGATGATGGAAGTTGCATGGCAATATATCTTGGAATGGCTATGGAAATGCCATATAGGCAGGTATGGTGGCTGTTTTGAGGAAGGTAAATAATGGGTTTATGCTATCGGCGAAAGTTGCGCGGTAAAATAGAAACTAGCAAAGTGGAAGGATGAGTGTGCGTATATCCATGGACTCACATTAGTCATAAAGAACTCATATACTTATTGCAAAATCCTACTTAGCCCTCGAAGCAAAGTACTACTACGCATGCCCCAAGAAGGATAGATTGGTACGAAAAATTCCATCGCTCGTCCCCGACTGCCACTCATAAGGAAAGAAATCAAAGTGCACCCCATGCTCCAACTTCGTTACATAACGGTTCACCATACGTGCATGCTACAAGACTTGCAAACCTCAATACAAGTATTTCTCAATTTCACAATTACTCAACTAGCACGACTCTAATATCACCTACTTTATATCACAAAACTATTTCAAGGAATCAAACATATCATATTCAGCGATCTACAAGCTTATGTAGGATTTTATGACTAACCATGTGAATGACCAATTCCTGTCATCTCTCTGAATAGATATAAGTGAAGCAAGAGAGTTTAATTCTTTCTACAAAAGATATGCCCATGCTCTAACAAATATAAGTGAAGAAAAAGAGCATTCTACAAATGACGGTTTTCTATGTGAAGAGAAACAGGCAATCCAAACTTCAAATGATATAAGTGAAGCACATGAAGCATTCTATAAAGCCACGCTCAAAAGATTTAAGTGAAGTGCAATGAGCATTCTATAAATCAACCAAGGACTATCTCATACCAGCATGGTGCATAAAAGAAAATTGAAAACTAAATGCAAAGGACGCTCCAAGACTTGCACATAATGCATGAACGAAACGAATTCGAAAACATACCGATACTTGTTGAAGAAAGAGGGGATGCCTTCTGCGGCATCCCCAAGCTTAGACGCTTGAGTCTCCTTGAATATTTACTTGGGGTTCCTCGGGCATCCCCAAGCTTGAGCTCTTGCCTCTCTTCCTTTTCCTCATATCGAGACATCCTCGATTAGACACTACATCCACACAAAACATCAATAGAAAACTCGGTAAGATCCGTTAGTATAATAAAGCAAATCACCACTCTAATTACTGTAGCAAACCAATTCATATTTTGTTTTTGCAATGTGTCTACTGTAATATAGCTTTTCCATGGCTTAATCCACTTATATAAATTGATAGATTCATCAAAACAAGCAAACTATGCATCAAAAACAGAATCTGTCAAAAACAGAACAGTCTATAGCAATCTGAACAATCACAATACTTCTGGTACCCCAACAATTCTAAAAAAATTAGGAAAAGTAAAAAAGTTCTATAGCAAGACATTGCAAAAGGAATCAGAACCAATTGAGGTTCCAGGTAAAAATGTAAAATCGAGCACTACAGCCATAGTTTCTGTCCTACACCGTACAAACAAACGAGCATTGTAAACATCCTAAAGGCAAACCTTGGCACATTATTTTTATAAAACAATGGAATTATACAAGGGGATAATTATTTTTGTTGAAAAGTTTCTGTAATCAAGATTCATGAAGTTTCCGTGAGCATGAACAAAGTTCAAGGCTAGCTCCCACTTCAACAATGCTTGTCTCTCTCACTTTCACTTTCCTTTTTGAAAAGTTTTTAGGTTCCCCTCTTTATTTTTTTTGTTTTTAAACTATATGAAAGCACTCAACAGAAATAAATGACTCTCTGAAACTTCTGGGTTGTCTCCCTGGCAGCGCTTTCTTTAAAGCCATTAAGCTAGGCATATAGTGCTCAAGTAATGAATCCACCTGGATCCCAAGGTATATCAAAGCCAATTTTAATTAACAATGATTTTTAATTTAGTGCAGAGCACAAAGTAACATATATCATGCAACAACGAAGTCTAACTCTCTTCCTATGCATCGGCATGTCATAAAAGAACAATTCATGCACACAAAGTAAAGGCCAATGCATAGTATAAATAGTTTCTTGCAATTCTATCGTATGGGAAACATAGAGAGGTGGAGACAAAGTTCATCTCTCATAATAATTGCAAGTAGGAGCAGCAAGCACATGCATATTATATATATTCATCAAAATCATCATGTGCAATGGTAAAAGGCAACCCATCTATATAATCCTTAATAAGCACAAACTTCTCCGATATAGTGTAGTAGGGAGAATTCAAAAAGATAATAGGATTATCATGCATGGGTGAAATAGCAACAATTTCATGTTTAACATAAGGAACTATAGCAAGTTCATCTCCATAAGCATAATTCATATTGGCATCTTGGCCACAAGCATAGCAAGCATCATCAAAAAGGGATATTCAAAACAAATTCAAGGGATCATAGCAATCATCATAGCAATCATCCTTCGGTAAGCACGAAGGGGAATTAAATAATGTATGAGTTGGAGGGTTACTCTCATTAGAAGGTGGGCACGGGTAGCTAATCCGCTCTTCCTCCTTTTGTTCTTCGCTCTCGTCATCATCTTTTTCATCCAATGAGCTCACAATTTCATCAATTTCTTCTTCCATAGCTTCCTGCAAAATATTATTCTCTTCTTGGACAGCGGAGACTTTCTTCATAAAAGCATTAATATAGTAATTGTATTCATAATTTTCATAGCAATATCTAAGCATAGCAAGATTTTCAGGCCTATAACCATCATCATCAAAAGCTTCATACTTTTCAAACAAAGCTTCAATTTCATAAGCAGCCTTAAAAGCAACAAATTCTTTTATTTGTTCCACATCATAGTAATCATATAAACCATTAGCATAAGAAGCTAAGGTTTCATTATCATTAAATTTTCATGAAAAGGGAACGTGTGGAGCCTCCATCCTAGAGCAACAAGTAATATCATATCTCAAGCATAGATTCTAGACATACCAATGCAACATAATAAATTGATCCCATAATAGTTTCCCTTTTTGTGTCGAGTGATAATACCTAAAGTATTCACGTTGGTCCAACGTGTCTCCCATTATAAAGTTGAATGGGGTTTTCTCAGGATTATCAAAGTAGTACATAATATATCTCGCATAATGAGAGTCGGCGTTTTTAGGAGTTACACCATCTACATGAGCAGCAAGTACATCTAATTTTTTTGGTATTTTGCATTCCATATCCATAACTAAAGATAGAGAACAACTTAGAATAGAAAATAAAAATTACTTAGTGATAAAGCAGCAAGCAGAAACGACAATATTCACCCCACGCTATGACTCCCCGGCAATGGCGCCAGAAAAAGGTCTTGATAACCCGCAAGTGTACGAGATAGTTGTAGCCTTGTTCGATAAGTAAGAGTGTCGAACCCAACGAGGAGCTAAAGGTAGAAGAAATACTCTCTCAAGTCCTATCGGCCACTGATACGACTCTACGCACGCTTGATGTTCGCTTTACCTAGAACAGGTAGGAAACTAGAAGTACTTTGTAGTTGTGATAGGATAGGTTTGCAAGATAATAAAGAGCACGTAAATATAAACTAGGGGCTGTTTAGAAGAAGATGCAAGAAAGTAAATATAGCAAGTGTGGAAAAGTGGTGGTAGGAGTTGTGAAATTGTCCCTAAGCAATTGACTATGCTACTTGACCGGTAATCACTATTGCAATTCTATTTGAGGGAGAGGCATAAGCTAACATACTTTCTCTACTTGGATCATATGCACTTATGATTGAAGCTCTAGCAAGCATCTGCAACTACTAAAGATTCATTAAGGTAAAACCCAACCATAGCATTAAAGGATCAAGTCCCCTTTATCCCATACGCAACAATCCCCTTACTCAGGTTTGTGTTTCAGTCACTCACGCAACCCACTATAAGCGAATCAAGAACGCATTGCAACACCCTACAGCGGGAATCCCTCACGGTTGCGCGACACGGAGGGAACAATAGGACAGCAACATAACCACAAGCAAATTAAATCAATCATAGCAATTCATGAACCACCGATAGGACAATGGAAATCTACTCAGACATCATAGCACTACTAGGAAAAGGGCTATAGATGATATGGACACTAATGGCGCACCAGACATTTGGTGCGCCATTAGTGTCCAAATACTAATGGCGTACCACATCCACGGTGCCATTAGTAACAATTTTTTTTTGAAAACTAGTAATGGCGCACAAGGGGATAGTGCGCCATTACTAGTTAAACTAGTAATGGCGCACCGCATCCACCGTGCGCCACTAGTAATTTTTTTACAATTTTTTTTTCAATTTTTTTTATTTTTTTGAAAGTTAGTAATGGAGTAATGGCGCACCACACCCACAGTGCGCCATTACTAACAATTTTTTTCTTTATTTTCTTCATTTTTTTCCAAAGTTAGTAATGGCGCACCGTGGGTGTGGTGCGCCATTACTAGTTTTAACTAGTAATGGCGCACCACACCAACGGTGCGCCATTAGTAATTTTGACCCAAAATTCCCCCAAATGCAATCCCCCCCCCCTGTGGACCGCCTTTTCAGTTTAAAAAAAATAAAAGAAAATGATGGAAATGTCAAAAAAATAAAAAAAAAATAAGTTTCCCATGTGATATGTGGTCTACTTGTTGGGAAAATTTACAAATATGAATTTCGACTTTATTTGCAAAATCTCTCTAGAATTTGTAAAATGGGCATAACTTTAGCATACTAACTCGGATGAAAAAGTTTTTTATATGAAAAATCATCTACTCGAAAAGTTACATCCAAATTTAACGGGGGAACCTTGTTAAACATTTTCAAAATCCTCAAAAACCTAACAGAAAAAAGTTACGGGGCTTTTAAGATCTGGAGGCAAAAAATTTCAAAGAATTTCAAACTTACTAGTGGCGCACCGTTTGCTAGGTGCGCCACTAGTGACAGAAAAAAAAATTAGTTTCGAATTTTTTTTCGGGATTTTTTTTAAAATATGATATGTAATATGAACGGAAGTTTGAAATAAGTTTTCAAAATTTCATCACACTCATGAACATGAACAAAGTCCTAAACATCAACAAGGTTTAATAGGATTGATATGCTAGATATATCAACAAGTTCCTGTGAAGTGAGCTGGTGCTGGGGTTGGATAGAACTCTAAAGTTAAGCGTGCTTGGGCTGGAGTAGTGTGAGGATGGGTAACCTTTCAGGAAGTTTGACCACGGAGTGTGATTTGACCTGAGATTAAGCATTTTGACCCGAGATTAAGCCATAGTGACCCGAGATTAAGAAAAAAACGAAAAAAAAATATTTTTTTTGATTTTTTTAAAAAATGTTACTAATGGCGCACTCCTATGTGGTGCGCCATTACTAAGTGAGATAGTAATGGCGCATCTCTAGGCATACTAATGGCGCACTACAGGTGCGCCATTACTATCTCGTATACTAGTGGCGCACCAGTGGTGCGCCATTAGTAAAAAATTCTAATGGTGTGATGCTAGTGGCGCACCTATAGTGCGCCATTAGTAGCGAAAAGAGGTACGCCACTAGCAGGCCTTTTTCTAGTAGTGTAGGATGGCAACACATCATTGGATAATAATATGAAGCATAAAGCACCATGTTCAAGTAGAGGGTACAGGGGGTTGCGGGAGAGTGGACAGCTGAATATAGAAGGGGGAAGGTGATGGGATGTTGGTGAAGACGACGGAGGTGTTGGTGTAGATCGCGGTGATGATGATGGCCCCCGGCAACGCTCCGGCGCCACCGGAAGGAAGGGGGAGAGAGGCCCCCTTCTTCTTCTTCTTCCTTGACCTCCTCCCTAGATGGGAGAAGGGTTTCCCCTCTGGTCCTTGGCTCCCATGGCTTGGGAGGGGCAAGAGCCCCTCCGAGATTGGATCTATCTCTCTGTTTTTGTGTTCTCTGGTTCTGCCCCTTCACTGTTTCCTTTATATCTGGAGATCCCTAACTCCGATTGGGGTGAATCTTTCGCCCAGATCTTTCTCATAAAATTAGATTTCTTGCGCTAAAAGAAGAGCATCAACCGCCTTACGGGTGGCCCATGAGAGCCCAGGCCGCGCCCAGATACCGTTTCGCGTTGATTTTACTTCCCAAAAATCATAAATATGCCAAAAAAAATCTCCGTCCATTTTTATCTCGTTTGGACTCCATTTGATATTGGGTTTCTGCGAAACAAAAAACATGCAACAAACAGGATCTGGCACTGGGCACTGGATCAATATGTTAGTCCCAAAAAATAGTATAAAAAGTTGTCAAAAGTATATAAAACTTGAATAATATTGGCATGGAACAATAAAAAATTATAGATACGACGGGGACGTATCAGCGTGCCATGTCATCTCACCGGAGTTCAACGCTGGCGAGCACACAGATGTGACGGCAATGATCGGGACAGCTACTCTGGCGACCATTCGAGGGGCGGAGGGCTCCTGCATGTTCCTGAGGGTCTCCCGCATCGATCAGGGCGCACTGGAGCGCCGGAGCTGGCTAGAAACAACGGCGGCAAGCATAACAACGGCGTCGGAGATCGGACCTTGGCGAAAACAGCGTTGCAACGCTCGACAGGAGCAATGGGTGAGTGTTCCAGGGTCCTGACGGCGTGCTCAGCATGTTGCAGTGCTTGGTTGCGGTCATAGCTAGCTCTGGCCACGGGGGAAATAAGGCATGTCGGCTAAGAGCTTCGGAGCTCAAGGGGACGGCGGCTAGAGGATAAAATCGACGATGTGGTTAGCGGGAAAAGGACCCGGGCCTCACAGCGTAGTCGAAGGCGTCGTCGGAGAGCTCGAGGACGTGCTGGGGAGGGCACACGGTAGTCGGCGATCTATGTGGTCAAAGATTGAAGGAGAGGTCGGGGAAGCTGCTGCGGTGCACGTCCGGTCACGTGGATCGGTGGAGACGTCGTAGGGGTCGACGGTGGAGCTCTTGGACTTCTCGGGGTAGCATGAGGAGCACGATTGCTGCAAAAACAGTGATGGCGGCGACAACCTCCGCTCGGTGGCTGCGTGGAGGAGAGCGATTAGAGAATGTGGGAGAGAGGTGCCTCGGGGTGTCGCCAGGCACGCATAGGCTCGAAGGGGAGGCCGCCAGCACAAAGCAGGAGGTGCAGGCCTCAGGTGCGTGCGTGGGCGACACAACGTCGTCCTCCTGGCAAGAGCTAGGAGATGACTGGCAACATGGGCTGAGCCGCCTGGCTGCCAAGCAATTGCCTGGTAAGTTGTCCCCTTTATACTTTTTCTATTTTTTTATATTTGCTAATTTGTTTTGATTTAGTGTTAACCCATATCATTTTCAAAACTCCTGAAATTAAACATGTGGACCAAGTGGACTTTTCCAAACCCACATACCAAATTTTAGAGTTATTGGAGTTATATTTATTTTATAGTAAATATAAATCCAATTCAAATAGCTAACAGTTCAAAGGCCCAAAACAAATATTTTAAAGCCTGCAAAAATATTTGTTTCAATTTTACCTCTTGCTAATATTTTCTGGGTTTAAGAGGAACATTTTCTTGGGCTCATTTCAAGAGATTCTTAATTTGATCATTTTAAAAAGATTTCTGAAGCTTTGAAAATTCCCTCAATTCATTTTCCTTGAAATTAACATGATGCGTGATGCTCAATCATGCAACTATTTACAAGCAACTTTCTAGGGCTGTGAACACTCACCCCCACTAAAGAAGAATCTCGTCCCGAGATTCTAGAAGTGAGGTAAGAAGACAGAGGAAACACAAAGGTAACACAATATTCTTGATCCAATCGCCCTTCCTAAATATGCTGATTCATTGCATCATATTGATCTTGACGTCTTTGCTTTTGAGATCTTCATCCAACAGGACGACAAAAGGAATGGAAAACTCTACAAGAATTTATCTTCCCAAAGATCGAGCAACTCATGATGAACTCACAGAATGGCACATTGAATCATCTCTTGAGCTGAGACACAAACCCACATCAAGAGCGATGGAAAGAAGCAGATGACAAGGGTTCAATTTGGTAGGCAACAATTCCACACTTGAGTAAGATGGTGCATAGTTTCAAAGTACCGAGGACATAATTGTCATTCATACCGAACGGGGCACCTTAGGGGAGATGACTCGTAGAATTATTCCCTTAAGTGGCCAAAATAATTTATTTTGATACAGAGATCATCGAGACTCTTTTTACCAGCCAAGGCAATTCACAAACAGTCATTTTAAGGAGTTTAAAGGAATGACCTAATCAGTTTGGAATGGAAACTAGAGTTATAAGATAACTCGGCAAACGGAGAGCACATTCCAGTTGATACCGATGATATAACCTAGTGTCTGAGCATGCTCTCAAGAACTTGAGCATTTCTTTTAAGAACCCATTAACCTAATTGCTTTTTTAGTGGCTATTTGCTTATGTATGTAACTAGTTCACTTGTCCGTTAAAAAAACTAGTTCACTCGGCTGCCATGCTTTGAATCTCCTTCCTCCCAACATATTCCCCTCCTCAGGTGGACCTAGCAGGTCTCTGAATTTTCTCCCACATCCTTTTTCAATGTAAACTGAGTTTTCTCCCAGTACTTTTCCCTAGAACCAACTCAACTGTCCCACATCTAGCCTAAAAAATAATAATACCCCATGTACTATTAACTCATCAAATCTAAATGATATTTTATTTTGTAAGTTGAAAGTTCTTACAAAATAATAATGATAATTGTTTATATATAACTGGCAAGTTAACTCCTAGTGATTGCGTACATAAGCTTGCAAAGATTTTACTGACCAATGCAGTAATTGAAGTGCAATCATGTGTTTATGTTTTTATAACATTTATCCATCTAGCCCAACATGATATTTTCACCCAGCCCAGCAAGTCTGCGGATTTCGAGAAAAATGAAAATGGGATTTAAATTCTACCATATATAAATGGGCTGCATAGATGCTACATCATTGTTTGACCCAACCCACCAAATGGACTAAAAGAAACAAATGGATTGGCTGACATGTGGGCCAGTAGGTCATAGCCTAAGAAGGTGTTGGATTTACATCCAACGGCCGGCATTCTTCTTCAATCTCTCGTCTTCTTCCTCCAGCGCTACAGGGACTACCTGCTCCAGCCTTCGGCGCCCAGCGGCGTTGTTTTGTGCTCCTCGGCGAAACGCTACCCCACCGACGGCCAGGCCATCCCTCCACTCCGCACCTTCTGTTATTCTCTGCCGAGTGTTGGCCCACCCCGCACCTGAACTAGTCAAGTTTCCCACTCCTCTCCGTGTGCGACTCCACTGCCGCGTCTTCCCCATCTCCGGGTCATTCCAGTCTGGGGCCTCACCATCGTCCACCGCCTCGGTGCGCTCGGCGAGGCATGGTCAACATACGAGAGTCATCAGAAGAGGACTTTACATGGAGAGCCACATGACTGGGACCCATGAGGTCCATGGTGGCACGCAAGGAAAGTCCCTCCTTATTACGCACTGTACATGGACTGTACATGGGAAGGGCTTCTATATTT
>NC_041393.1:17910548-17914989 GCF_002162155.2 Triticum dicoccoides | reverse complement strand
CCACCAGCTATATCTTCGCACGCAAGGAAGTGCCTCCTTATTACGCACAAAAAATGAATGTCCCCTGCTAGATGGGACCCACCATAGTGGGTGGATGACTTGTGGGCCTACTAAGTTGACGGGGACGGAGGGCTTTGTCAACTTAGTCAATATGAATGATTCTACCTCCAGTGACCGTACGATGTCCATCCAACGGCCATAGTGCTTCTTCAACCTCTTGTCTTCTTGCTCTAGCCGCCCAAAGCAGTGTCGGTCGTGCCGCGTGCTACTGCCTCTCGTGGCCGGCTGTGATGCGGCGGAGGCCTCACCGCCCCCTACTACTCCCACCGCTGGCCCAGGGCATCCCTCTACTCACCTAAACCCCTTGTTATTCTGCGGCGACGGCAGCCTCGCGCTGCAGCCGGACCAGTGAACCCTCGTACTCGTCTCCGCGTGGGCATCCACTGCCGCATCTTCCCCGGCTCCATGTTGTCCCCTTCATAGGCCTCGCCTTCGTCCACCGCCTTGGTGCTCTCCGCGCATCATGGTCAAGACCGACTTCCATCGAAAGAGTACTGTACATGGAGAGGCTGACAGCTGGGTCCACGGCCACAGCCCAGTTTATTTGTGATTTGCCAAGTAAGTCACTTTGTCAGGCCTGTTGGGCTGCAAATCTTTCAAGACGAGGAGTGCTTCATTCGGCTGGCCGAGAAAATGGCCTATCAGTAATGAGAAATGGGATGTACATTTTTAAAACACATCAAACTGGCAATTAGTTTCAATTTTCTTTTTTTCATTTTGAGATTTTATATTGCATTTATTTTTATGCATGGACAATTTGTTGGATTTTATATTGATATACATTTATTTTTAAAATCAGTTTGATTGTGACTCAAAATTTCGGGATTAAAAATAGTTCGGATTGCACCAAAATATGCAAAATTTCGTACAATTTTTTAACCATGGCCACAATATGGGCTGTAATGCTAACAAAAAGAATATGGGCTCCAAAAAAACCTTAAGAATTAGCAAATGGGCTGTAAATTATTAGAAATAATGGCAGATGGGTTGTATGATGTTTTCCACAGATTTGAGGCTTTCCTAAAAAAAAGGTTGACGCACAAGCAGTGACTGTTGGATTTCCACCCAATGGCCGTCGTGCTTCTTCAATCTCTGCTCTTCCTGCTCTAGTAGCTCAAACAGGCGCCGGCGGGACTGCGTGCTCCCTCCTCCCCGCAGCCGGTTGTGCTGTTGCGCAGGCCTCACCGCCCCACCGTACTACCATCGCTGGCCTAGTCATCCCTCTAATCACCCACACCTGATGTTATTTTCTGGCGACGGCAAACGAACCAGTAAACCGTCGTACAATCGTACTCCCCTCCGTGTGGGAAACAACTACCGAGTCTTCCCTGCCTCCGTCTGGTTCCCTTCCTAGGCCTCGCCGTCGTCCACTGCCATGGTGCTCTCAGCACGGCCTTGTCAATGTGGTCAACGACCGACATGCATCTGAAGTGGACTGTATGTGGAGAGGCTGACAGCTGGGTCCACGGCCGTAACAAGGAAGTGCCTCCTTATTACACGCAAAATAATTATTCCTCCACCTAACAGCAGGGACCCACCAGATGGGCCACCGTATTTCGCGAAGAAAACGTTTCCCCCTGACTGCTGGAACCCACCAGCTACATCTTCTTACACAAGGAAGTGCGTCCGGGCAAAAAAACGATTCGCCCCCTGACTGCTGGGACCCACCAGCTACATCTTCGCACACAAGGAAGTGCATGACAGTCGGGACCCACCTAGTCGAAGCATATGTAGCATTGTCATTCTGGTCGCGAACGTGTACGTACATATATACTGGTCGATGTAGAGGCGTGCACGTGTTGTAGTAGAGGTGCGCACGTAGCATGTACACGTACGTACAGCGGCCAGTGTGCAAGAAAGAAAATACGGCCACGTACGTACATACGGGCGGGGTCTCGAATGCCTACTCGCGCATATATACGTACGGCCAGGGCTCGTGTACATGGCTGTGTTAGAACAGAGAAACTGCATCGTCGTCGTGTTCATGGGGAGGCAACGGAATGCGTCGTGTTCATGGGGAGGCAACATAATGCGTCGTGTTCATCAGGAGGCAACAGAACGCATGGGATCCAACCGGCTTGGATGGAACAGGCGATGGAAATGAGGCCTAGCGTACCGTAGAATGGAGGAAACAGCCTTGTGTTCGACCGGCCATGTTCGAAACGGGATCCAATTTATCGGGAGGGGTCTAGCGTACCGCAAAATGGAGGAAACGCACCTCCTACAGTCGTAACGGGGGTCATGTTGATCGGGAGGGGTATGGTGTACCACAAAACGGACGAAATGGACTTGTGTTGGAGCGCTACGGTCGAAACGGGGGTCCTGTTCATCGAGAGGGGTGTGGCGTACCGCAAAACAGGACTCCACAGGATACTGTTCATCTCCACCGTCGACCTCCTCCAGCCTCCACGGGCTAATGTTCATCCACCATAGACCTCCTCCAGCCTCCACCTGCGATAGTTCATGCACAGGCTCCTCTTCATCCAGCCTCCACCGTGCGCTACTCCACCGGCTACTGTTCAACCACCCCTCTCCACAGGCTCCTGTTCAACCACCCCTCCACGGGCTACTGTTCATCCACCCCTCCACCGTCTACTGTTCATCCAGCCCTCCACAGGGTCGTCCTGTTCATCCAGCCCTCCACGGCGTCCTGTTCATCTAGCCCCAACCGGCTCGATTGATCGGGGTCCTGTTCATCCAGAGGCAATGCCATGGGGCCTTGTTCATCCACCCTCACCGCTCACTGTTCATCCACCCCCCCTGCAATGCTCACTGTTCATCCAAACCCCCCTGCAACACTCACTGTTCATCCAGAGGCAGCTGATACATCTCCAATGTATCTATAATTTATGAAGCATTCATGCTATTATATTATCTATTTTGGATGATTACGAGTTTTATTATACACTTTTATATTAAATTTGGGACTAACCTACTAACCGGAGGCCCAACCCATATTGTTGTTTTCTTGTCTATTTCAGTGTTTCGAAGAAAAGGAATATCAAATACAGTCCAAACGGAATGAAACCTTCGGGAAACTTATTTTTGGAACAGAAGCAATCCAGGGAACTTGGAGTACAAGCCAGGGAAGCTTTTACTTTCTATGAAAAAGGTAAGAGACCAGAATTCTACATGGAACTTCTGTAGACATAAATCCAAGAGAAATACATTTCTGTACGAGAATCACCCCAAATATGAATAGAACAATTCGGTATTGCCTAGACGAGGAATTGAAAATGCATGAGCTGATACTATTGTATGATACAAGTATATAGTCCCATAAAAGAAGTGTTGTTTAAGTACACTCTCTTCTCTTTATTCTGTCTATTAAGTATACCCTCCCATAATTGATCAAATAAGTATATACTCCCATAAAAGACTTCCAGCTGCGTTTTAGTGCCTACGTACAGTGCTTTGCAGTCAGTTTTAGGACTAGCACAGTGAAAACAAAACTATCTCCTTATTGTACTTGTTATGTTAAACCATTGAAATCAATCTGGTGTGACACAGGTCGGTTATGCTATCCACGACACGAGCACTACACTTGTTAATATCGACTAATAGGCTTGACTTGGCTAATAATTCCTTGCCATTTGCAGGTGGAAGGATTGACGATCGAGGCAAGGGGCTGGTTCAGTCAGTACTACTGTATGACGGATTCCTGACTGAATGTATGGACAGAAATGGGGGCGCCGCAGCATGATTAATTCAGTACATGACCTATGTCGACCCATCTGAATGGTAATCCCAAATCTATGGATCGAAAAGTCACCTCGATATTTCTATGTTATAGACAAAAGATAGACCACGGAAAGATGGCCTTCAGATCCATGGGAGTCGAGAAAGTGTGATTGAGGGAGGGAGGGAGGGGAGGGGGAGAGGCGGGTACCGTGAAGTGGCCGAGGTTGACGAGCGACCAGGCCATGCCGGGGGTGCAGCCGAAGATGGAGAGGATGAGGAGCCAGGAGATGAAGAGGACGAAGATGTAGGTTGTCCAGACCCCCAGGTACATGAACCACTCGACGTTCTTGTTCAGATCTATAGGGCACCGCCTGCATGTACAGCTTCGCCATTGATCCCCCCGCCCTACCGGCGCGCGCGTGCTGGGGGCGGTGGCTCCTCCCGTCTGGCTCTGCATCGCGGGAGCCATGGGGTAGGGCGACATAGAGGAGCCAAGGGGCGGAGGAAGGTGACAATTTGGGGGCCCTCTCGATCTGGATTCGGAAGCTGCTGCTTGCTTCGATTTGGGGCCTCCATCCCTCCCTCGCATGCGGTATGGAGATAGGGCAAGGGGAGAGGGGCGGTGGTGGTGAAGTCGCTGGTGACAGAGCATGACGGCTGCTGTGGGTAGGGTTTGGGCTGGAGCAGAGAGAGTTGTGGG
>NC_041393.1:17881236-17910015 GCF_002162155.2 Triticum dicoccoides | reverse complement strand
GGGGGGAGGAGAGGAGAGGTCGTGGGGTGGGGGAGGAATGGATATGTTAGGTCATGGTTGGATGTGGGGTCGTCGGGTGGCTGCGGATCTAGCTCGGGATGGTTGGATGTATGGGAGGATGGTTGGATGTATGCCATGTCATCAATCCATGCCTTAGCTAATTCCACCAATCAGAATTAAGGTTGTATAAATTTTTTCTTGTTTTTCTTATAGTTTTTATCCTCTTATTCAGGCCAAACATTCAACATATTAACGACTTATAGTTTGTTAAAATGAATCAATATAGTTCAAATGTGTGTATCTTGAGATGACAAGCAATGTTGATTTGGGGGGTTTCATTTTCTTTTCACGAGAAAGTCATTTTTCATTTTTCGAGTGCCCAAAATAAGTTTTTTTGTGAAGAACTTACCATATATTTGTTGTAAAATTGTAACAAATAATTTTTCTAAAATATTAGGCCATATTTAATATACAATTGACCCAATGGTTGGGTGTTAAAAGCTTTTATCCACCTCTCATGAAAAAGAAAAAATTCTGTCGATTCAGCTAGAAGCAGGTCAAATTTGAACTGCGGCTGCCTCATAGTTTGCTATTTATTTTTCCCAAAAATAATTTCTAGGTACAAAAGTATCATTTAATCAGAGAAACACCAAAAGGTTTCCAAGATTCAACCACTATCTAGGAACGGTCATGCCCGGCATTTTGACCGCATTTTGGAATGGGCATAAAAAATAAAAAAAACAAAAAATTGGAAAACCTTCACATTGTATCATTATATGTGGCCAAGTTACCAGAAAATAATGAACGTGTAATACGGCAATTATATTAAAAAAGTGTTCTCAGAAACGAGCTATCATGTGTGGAGATCAATGCCTTTCAAGCCAGACGATCAATCTTATGGCCACATTCATGACATAGTTTGTTCAAATGATCTCATATTGTGCACAAGGGTGCATCTTGGAATTCCAAACAATGTTGCCTAAGGGATCTTTCATTTTCTTTCCATTTTTAGAGTGCCCAAAATGAGTTTTTTTGTGAAGGATCTACCATATATTTGTTGCAAAATTGGACGAAATAAATTTTCTAAAATACTAGCCATATTTAATGCACAATTGACCAAATGGTTGGGTTTCAAAAGATTTTATCCACCTCTCATGAAAAAGACAAATTCCCGCCAATTCAGTTGGAAGCAGGGTCATATTTGAACTGCAACTTCCTCATAGTTTACTCTTTATTTTTTCCAAAATCATTTCTAGGTACATAAATATCTATGTACAATGGTCACTTTATTAAAAGAGGAGCTTCCTCATAGTTTACTCTATTAAAAGGAGGCCTTAATATCCCTTAGTTTCCAGTAGGACCCTGCTGCCACGGGAGGGTAGGACAAAAGATGTCATCCAAATTCTTTTCCATAAGCATGTATGACTATTTACGGAATACATGCCTACATTACATTGATGAACTGGAGCTAGTTCTGTGTCACCCTATGTTATGACTGTTACATGATGAACCACATCCGGCATAATTATCCATCATTGATCCGGTGCCTACGAGTTTTCCATATACTGGTTTACGCTTATTTACCTTTTCATTGCTACTGTTACAATCACTACAAAATACCAAAAACATTACTTTTACTGTCTTTACTTTTGTTACCATTACCCCCACTATCATATTACTTTGCTACTAAACACCTTGCTGCAGATACTAAGTTTCCACGTGTGGTTGAATTAACAACTCAACTGCTAATACTTGAGAATATTCTTTGGCTCCCCTTGTGTCGAATCAACAAATTTGGGTTGTATACTCTACCCTCGAAAACTGTTGCGATCCCCTATACTTGTGGGTTATCAGGGACGGAAGTAGGTCCAGCACCCACGGCTGCGCCCTACGGGCTGCTTCCTCCTGGGTAGCAATCCAGCCGTTGGCCCTTGAGGGAGTCCTGGACTAGGGGGTGTCCGGATAGCCGAACTATCATCATCGGCCGGACTCCAAGACTATGAAGATACAAGATTGAAGACTTCGTCCCGTGTCCGAATGGGACTTTCCTTGGCGTGGAAGGCAAGCTTGGCGTTACGGATATGTAGATCTCCTACCATTGTAACCGACTCTATGTAACCCTAGCCCTCTCCGGTGTCTATATAAACCGGATGGCTTTAGTCCGTAGGACGAACAACAATCATACCATAGGCTAGCTTCTAGGGTTTAGCCTCCTTGATCTCGTGGTAGATCTACTCTTGTAACACACATCATCAATATTAATCAAGTAGGACGTAGGGTTTTACCTCCATCAAGAGGGCCCGAACCTGGGTAAAACATCGTGTCCCTTGTCTCCTGTTACCATCCGCCTAGACGCACAGCTCGGGACCCCCTACCCGAGATCCGCCGGTTTTGACATCGACATTGGTGCTTTCATTGAGATTTCCTCTGTGTCGTCGCAATCAGGAAGGATGCCTTTTCCCGTCTTTAAAGATGGTGCCGTCGTCAAGGGAGCTTTAGCCGCCGGCCAAACTATCCGGCTAGGTGGTTTTCTTATGACCGCCTGTTCATCCACCGCTCCGATAATGACCTCTCAGGTCATCAAAAGCGATCTTCACGTCAGCTCGGAATTCGCCGTGCAGCTAGATCCGATGGAGCTCTCCTCCGTAAACGAGCTCTTGGATCGCATCGCCGCCCTAGGAGTCGCTACAGACTATGATCAGATTGGGCTTAAAACCGATCTGAGAGAAATTAACTCTCCCCAGGCTACCCACCACGTTGTTGTGGTAGAGGAACAATGCGGCGACTCTTCTTCTATGTTAAAAACCAGCTATGTCCGGATTCCCAATCCCTCCATGCCGGATTTCCGCGAAGGGACGGACGTCAATCAAATACTGAACCTAAAGTCAGGCATCAGACCAGATTTGTTGGAAAACATCCAACAACCCAAGCTTCCAAATCTGAAAACTTCTTGGCCTTTGAGCCTCAGATCGGGCGGGGTTCCGAATTTAATTCCACCCGCCCACCCAAACATAAGCGATCTATCTCAAATACGGCAAGAGCCCGATGAAACAGTACATCATTACTGGGCCAGATTCCTCCTGGTTATGAACTGGATAAAGGACTGCCGTGAAGAAAGCGCGATTTCAATTTTCTGCAAACAATTGCACGGACAAGGGAATCATGAACGCCATAAGTCGTCGCAAAGTTACACGCTTCGCCGACCTAGCAACCATTATACAAAAATACTGTGCGATGGAGAGTGCCTGGAAAACCGAAACCAGGTTTTGGGACAATCCGGCCCTGAATACAACCCTAGTCCGAAACAAAAGGGTGCGTCATACTCAAGCACCTGGGTTAAAAACCAAAAAGCAAAAAAACCCCTAAAGGGCACGGAACCGTACTGGAGGGATGGCTCAACGGACCCTGTAAAATCCACAGTACGGAGGGCGCCACTCCAACACATAGCCTTCGAGCATGTTGGATACTACGGCAGGTGGCCAAAAGTGGATTTCTAGCCCCGGGCAACCAGCCCAACAGTACCAGTACGGTATTAACAGTCTTCGAGACTTTCGCATCAAATAACATGCGGAAACGAACAATCTGCAGCCTCGCCGAAGTCTACCAAGTAGCAACAACAAATCCATGGAGCGACACGGCTATCACCTTCAATGCCAGCGACGAACCTAAATTCCGAACAGCTCGAGCACCAGCCGCATTGGTCCTCAGTCCGATAGTGGACGGCTTTCGTCTTACCAAGGTACTCATGGATGGCGGCAGCGGATTAAACCTCATCTACGAGGAAACCCTTCAAAAAATGGAAATTGACTGGAGCCGCATTGAGCGAAGCAGCACAACCTTCAGGGGAATAATCCCTAGTCGAGAAGTATGCTGCACAGGAAAAATCACACTGGACGTAGTGTTCGGCTCGCCGGACAATTACAGGTCCGAAGAGGTCACGTTCCAAGTGGCCCCATTCGGCAGCGGATATCACGCCTTGTTAGGGCGAGAGGCATTCACAATCTTCCAATCTATACCTCATTACGGGTACATGAAGCTCAAAATGCCCGGGCCCAATGGAATAATCACTCTTGTCAGTGATCCAGATATAGCACTCCGCGCTGAAAATAAGACAGCCGCACTGGCCCTAGTGGCATTATCCGAAGCCCTAGCGGCAGAGGAACTCACTGCACTGCGCTCCACGGTGGACAGGGACGATGTGATACTCGATAAGAGGTCTAAGTCCACCTCTTTTAAACCAGCAAACGAAATAGTCAAATTTCACGTCCATCCAACGGACCCCACAAAGACGGCCTCCATTGGGGAACAATTAAATCTTGATGTAGAAGCCGCACTACGAGAATTCCTACGGGAAAATTGGAACATTTTTGCCTGGCACCCTTCAGACATGCCAGGAATCCCACGCAGGCTGGCAGAGCACAACCTAAATATCCTAAAAGGATTCAAGCCAGTCAAGCAGGCTCTTCGGCGATTTTCCGAACCCAAAAGACAGGCAATGGGAGAGGAGCTAGCCAAACTTTTAGAAGGCGGATTCATCAGAGATATAAAACATCCAGATTGGCTAGCCAACCTGGTAATGGTACCAAAAAAGGACAAATCCTGGCGCCTTTGTGTCGATTTCAAAGACCTTAACAAGGCCTGTCCAAAGGACCCTTTCCCTCTCCCTCGCATCGACCAAATCATCGATGCTACCGCAGGGCACGATTCATTGTGCTTCCTCGATCCATACTCCGGATACCATCAAATCAAGATGGCGGAAAAAGACCAGGCCGCAACGGCATTCATTACTCCATACGGACCATTCTGCTTCAACACAATGCCCTTTGGACTAAAAAACGCCGGCGCAACATATCAGCGCATGATTCAGACATGTCTGGCTACCCAGATAGGCAAAACAGTAGAGGCATACGTAGACGATGTGGTCGTCAAGACCAAACACGTCGAAACTCTAGTAGACAACTTGAGGGTAACATTCGACAACCTCCGAGCATATGACATTAAGCTCAACCCGGAAAAATGTGTTTTCGGCATACCATCCGGAAAGCTCTTGGGCTTCATTGTATCCGGTAGAGCAATTGAAGCAAACTCAACCAAGATCCGAGCTCTGTCACAATTGGATATCCCAAAAGACCTCAAGCAAATACAAAAACTAACTGGACTAGTCGTCAACCCGTGCGTCTGCACGTGGTAGCATATTTGGAAATGCATAGCTGCATAAGTAGTTTGAGCCGTACATCAATATTTAATGTATGCTTAAACTTGTAAGAATTTCTAATATTTGCATAGTTGAGATACTATAAATGAAACATTTAATATCTCCTTAGTTGAGATACTATAAATGAAACATTTACTATCTCCTTAGTTGAGATACTACTTAGTCCAATATATTCACCCGTTATGACTAAGCAATTTGTTCTTACATATATTCACCATTGCTTTGTTGATACAATTGCACTATCACTTTGTGTAAGCCTATTTTTCACTAATTAAATTACAAATCATAAATGGCACAATATACACAATAGAACAATCCACATTATATTTACAAATAATGGAATTGTGTATTTAACATGAACAACATAATGTAAAAATAGTGATGCCAGCATCGTTCCGAGGTTGAATACAAATGGAGAAGTCTCCAACAAACTCCACCTCTGACTATTAACCCAACTTTGCTTTCCGTTCCATGCATAGTTGGGTTACTCTCTGCAAGATAGTGTCCTAGTTACAGACCTCGTAAACAACGATATCATGCATTTCTCAGCCTCGTTAGAGAGAGAGCGAGATATATATATATATATATATATATATATATATATATATATATATATATATATATATATATATATATATATATATATATATATAGAGAGAGAGAGAGAGAGAGAGAGAGAGAGAGAGTTGTTTTTTGCTAGCTGTATGTTCCAAGAACAAACTAAACTATGTTCAATAATATAATGCATCAAATGGACTTCATGTAAGACAGCTCACATAGAGATGTTAGGGTTTAGGTGTCACGTATTCAGGAGAACACATGCCAACTCAACTCCAGCCTTACTAAAATAATCTAGCTATCAAAAAAATAATGGTAGAATCATTCTATAAAACACGTAGCATAGAATGCAATTTTTAAGAGAGAAACAAAACAGTAGAGGTGTTTAGTATTTACGTGGATTAGAAAGAAAGAAAAATCTTATATAGACAATTAAACAATCAGCATGAACATTCTAAATCCTATTCGTGATCGGTATAAATAATTAGTTTAGTGCATAAATCCCCAAATAGATAGCTACGCATGATGGAGGGCATAAATTTAATAATTTCATGAAACCGGTTTAACTAACATTTTAACATTAGCAATCAACTCATTCTTGTAGCTTATGAAACCTGTCTTCTTAGTCATGTTTGCATGATGGAAGCATAAACTTATTAATCTGGTAAAAACTGTTTTAAGAAAAAACATTTGCCCATTAGCAATCTAGACAACTCAGTATTGTAGCTTATGAAACATCTCTAACTATTCATTGTTTGCATAAAGGAAGTTGATTTTCTGGACAATTGCATGACGGTAGCCATAAATTTACTAATACGGTGAAAACTGGATTACCTAAAACTATTTGACCAGTAGCAGTCTAGATACCTCGTTGTTATATCTCATAATAGCATGTTAAAGTACAGACAATAGCTTATAGCTGAAAATACGTCATTATATTTTTGATAAGTAGCAGCACTAAATTCCAAATACCGGACTTCCAAAGGAAAGATCATACACATGTATAGAAACAGAATTAGGAAATGTAGATTAATTACATATACTTACCGTTGCAGGAAGATTCTATGCGGAGTTGTTTTTCTAAACATCACTATCTCGAGCCTTGTCAAACAGAATGGAAATTAGGTCCTCTGCAAATCAAGAACTCCATTCATGTTTAATTATCTTGGACAGGAAACATTGTAAATTTTGATTACCAGAAACGACTATACGTTCTTTGACATTAATCCAGGAAGTCTAGGAAGATGGCATATGCTTAAACGATATAAGTACTAAATATTAGAACCTATGAATCATGCCTTCGCTTAATGCTGAGAGGCAGAAGTAGCTGCTGCTTAGCGTGAAACAACACACAACATCCCCAAATCTTCTCTATGCGAAACACCAACTAATTTCATAAGCTAACACCTTAAATAGTAAATATTAGGTCAGGTGAAATGGGAAGAAATTCTCTAAATTCCCATGTAAACATCGAAGTGAGTTGGCCACAAAATCTCTAAAAACCTGATGTAAACATCAAGGTGAACTTGTTGTCTAGTGTTTGACTTTCTTTACGCAAGGACCGTAGCCGTAGTCCTAGTGCTAGGATTTCATGGCGCCACTTCATACATTAGCTCGTGAGGACTTTTGCATGAATCCAATGAACTGTACAATAGAGCAGGAAATTTTAGAATAAGGGGTTACTTGCATACGTCATGGGGCATGAGTGCAGTTCATCCACTCTGCAGCTTCGCTGGCAGGGACAACCACTCAATTAATTTGCTTCAAACTACTGTCTGTACACATTCTATTCCAGTGCATCAATCATTTGATTCACTGATTATTCTGAAAAAGCAGCATGCTTAGTGAAACTGGGAGGCTAGTAGTAAATCTTATTTTTCTTTAGAATTTTGATTGCGCAGTGGGTCACCACGATCGGTGTAGGAAACATGTCAAACTCAAAAGCCTACGTGATATGCTTCTTGATCCGACTGGCAAGTGGAGGCCATACTGCTTACAGGCATTCATCACTAAACAGGATGGTGGGCACCCATGTAGCCCTTATAGCCTATGCAAGCACCTCCTTGTCGTTGGGTTGGGGAAAACATGCGCGCTGATATGGTGCTGTCACCAAGGCTTCAGGAAATCAACAGAAGTTTTCAGCTAAAATCACCACGATGGAATTCATCCAAATAGATGGAAAACGAAAATTCTTGCCAAATTTGATCATGGAAAATTCTGTTTTCTGGACCAATTAATCCTTGTTTGATCCAAAGACTATTGAGCTTCAACTTAATCGAATACGGGGCTCCAATACATGTATATCACTTTGACCATCTGATTTTTGTTAGAAAAGAAGTGGCACAGGCCATCAGTTTTGTGCAAGATCTTCACACTAAATTAAGTAAGGTGTATCCACACATGAGAATGTAACGCCTCAATTATCCACCTGCCTGCGACTATCAATATAATAAGTATATGCAGATTAAATTTAGGAGTTATACCTACCTTGATTTGCTGAGGAAATTGGAGAGTTTCAACTAATCAGACAGAGGCTATGTAGATGGTGTGAGATGTGAGAGAATATTGAATATGCCGATCTGCCATCGGGCTGTTGTGAGGCTTCCTACAGAAGAGAAGCCAGCAGGTAGAGGAGGCAGAAGTGGATCTTCTGGTGCTTAAGGGACGTCATGGAGGTACCAAGGGTTTGCTCGATGAAGGATGATGCGATAAACACCCTGCACCTAATTGACCCCCTGCATATATAGCACTATCAAAGGGCATGAGCGAATTAGGAATTGAATCCCTGGGTAGGAGAGCACTATCAAAGGGCATGATAGGGGAAAAAAACTTGAGTCTAGATATACAACGAAAAAGATCCGGCCGATCCAAATATAAACTGCTAAAGAACCAAACTGAAAACAAATTTTTGTGAGAGGAAGAACCTGATCTAGACGCCCGGGATACATCCCCCAACTTTGTTACTCCAATTTGAGACGGACATGGATCTGTAACCCATCTGGGGAGGAAGAGAGAGAGAGGCATGATAGGAAGAGATTGAGAAGAGAGAATGAGACGTGAGAGATAAGAGGGACCACGGGATACATGCCCCCAACTTCGTTCCTCTAATTTGAGACGGACATGGATCTATATTCCATCTGGGGAGGAAGAGAGACATGAGAGTTTGAGAGAGAGGCGTGAGAGGAAGAGATTGAGACGTGAGAGATAAGAGAGACCTTGTTTTCTACTCGAACATGATGAGCCCGACGACCTACTATTACGGTGATGAGGCTCTCTATCTTTCGTCTCGAGTTGGCTTAAAGATTTTCGTGGGTCTTTCACCGAAGGAAAAAACTGCACACCATATGGGTTAATCTACACCGTAATAATTCGGTCCTACCAGATGTATGGCTCTAATTTTTTAATTAACGTGGTAATATCTTGGAAGTGCCTAATTAGTATAGGTATAGATAGATAGATGCGTAGCGGCTCTAAGCCGCTTCATCTCCCGTTTGGGAGAAAAGGCACTGCCCCTCCATCGCCTCCTCCGGCGCACCGAACACTTCGAATGGACGGATACTGCCACGGCCGGACTCGAAGAAATTAAGGCCATATTGGCAACAAATCCGGTCCTGGCCGTGCCCAACCTGGGCGAACCGATGTTATTATATATCGCAGCAACACATCAAGTTGTCAGCGCGGTACTCATCGTCGAACGAGAAACAGAAGGGCACAAATTCCCTCTTCAAAAACCAGTGTACTATGTATCCACTCTCTTAACTCCATGAAAGTCCCGGTACCCACATTATCAAAAGATAGCGTATGCGATGTTCATGGCATCCCGGAAGCTGCGACACTACTTTCAAGACTGTTCCATAATGGTGGCCTCCGAAGTACCTCTCAACGATATTATAAACAATCGCGACGCGACGGGCAGGATTGCAAAATGGGCCATTGAGCTCTTACCATTTAACATAACCTACAAACCACGGCGAGCTATAAAGTCGCAAGTTCTGGCTGACTTCATCACCAAATGGACCGAAGCCGAACTCCCTAAAGAGTACGGCACATACTCCAATTGGATCATGCATTTCGACGGCTCCAAAATGTTGGCTGGCTTGGGGGCTGGCGTCGTCTTGACGTCCCCAACCGGAGACAAAGTCTAATACGTGCTTCAAATAATGTACACGGACTCCAACAATGTAGCCGAATACGAGGCCCTTCTACATGGCCTCCGGATGGCAATCTCCATGGGTATTCAACGCCTAGAGGTGCGCGGGGATTCAAACCTCACAATATCCCAAGTAAATGGAGACTTTGACGCCAAGGATCCAAAAATGGCAGCCTACCATAATGTCGTCTTAAAAACGTCAGCCCGGTTCGAAGGACTCGAATTCCACCATGTAGCCCGGGATAATAACCAGGCAGCAGACGTGTTGGCACGCATCGGCGCCAAACGCGACGTCGTCCCTCCAAACATCTTCCTGGAGCGGCTCTTTAAGCCATCCGTATTATGGGAAGAGGAGTCCGGAAACGACAACCCGGAACAAACTGCACCACCCAACACAGAACATTCTAACACAATCGGTGGCTCAGCCAATGAAATAACACCTTCAGCCCACGAGATAATGGCAGTAATTGCCCCGTGGACGGAACCATTCCTAGCCTACTTAATCAGGCAGGAACTCCCCGAAGACCAAAATGAGGCCCGCTGCATAGTTTGGCGATCTAAAGCCTACAAGGTCCATGAGGGAGAACTCTATAAGAAAAGCACAACCGGAGTCCTTCAAAGGTGTATCTCCGAAGAGGAAGGGCGAAATCTCCTGGCTGAAATTCACGCCGGACTCGGCGGGCACCACGCTGCAGCCCGGGCCCTTGTAGGCAAGGCCTTCCGTATAGGATTTTATTGGCCGACAGCCGGGGCAGATGCTCAGGACTTAGTCCAACGATGCGTTGGTTGCCAGCTCTTTGCTAATCAAAGCCACATGCCACACACCGTCCTCAAAACTATACCCATCACTTGGCCGTTTGCGGTCTGGGGCTTGACATGGTCGGACTCCTTAAAGGGGGAACCCACAAGCACAAATACTTATTGGTCATGATGGACAAATTCACCAAATGGATAGAGGCCAAGCCGGTTAAAACGGCAGAATCCGGACCTGTGATAGACTTCATATCTGGGGTAGTACACCGTTTTGGCCTCCCCCACAGCATCATCACTGATAACGGCATGAATTTCACGGCCGACGAGGTTAAACTCTGGTGCAAAAATATGGGCATCAAGCTTGACTACGCTTCAGTCTACCACCCTCAAACTAACGGTCAAGTGGAACAAGCAAATGGTCTAATCATGAGCGGCATTAAACCCAGATTAGTGCGGTCCCTCACGGAATCTAACACGCACTGGGTAGAGGAGCTTGACTTCGTACTCTGGGGGCTGCGGACCACGCCAAACCGCACTACCGGATTCACACCATTTTTTATGGTATACGGCGCTGAGGCAGTTTTGCCCTGCGATATAATTCATGACTCACCTCGCGTGCGCATGTACGAGGAAAGGGAAGCTGAGTTGGATTGGCAGGACAGTTTGGACGCCTTAGAGGAGGAGCGCGACGTGGCAAAATCCCATTCCGCATTCTATCAACAGCAGGCTCGAAGATATCAAAGCAGGGAAGTACGGGCCAAAACTTACAATGTTGGCGAGCTAGTTCTACGCCTGCCGGACAAGAAAAAGGACAAACTTAAGCCCAAATGGGAAGGTCCCTTCATCATCGACCAAGTCCTTACCAGCGGTGCATATCGTCTACGCAACGCATCTGACAACCAACTCGAGCCAAACCCATGGAACGCAGCCCGTCTCCGAAGATTTTACGCCTAGCGCCGGACTCAGGGTTCGTCTCCTTCCTCCATCCTCCCTTCATATTTTCACTGTCTTTGTTTTCCCTCCTTTTTCCTCCCCCTCTCAGTACAAGCCTCTTGAGGGCTGATCTGCGCTTTGTTCGCACTCACTCGATGTGCTACTCGCACTCGTTATACCTGGGGGCTTCTTTAACAGAAGCTTATTTATACGGGCTTCATGCCCAACACATGTGTCACACTTCCGCATGTACCTTTTGATCACCATTATATGCATCGATATGACTTAAGTTTTGGCCAAGCCGGGTTGCCTGGCTCCTGTGATTACCCCTACGTTCTCGATTGTTCGGCTAGGAGGTAAAGGGAGCACCTCTATGATTGTTACTGCCGGGTCAGCCGGATCTGTACCTCAGACTGGGTGAAGCCGAAGGCTAGCGTTCTTAAGGGAATATTCGGTCGGTTACCTGAAAGATGATTTATTACTTACCTATTTATCTGCCCCCAGATGCTTTTTCTGCTATTTTCGCAGTCTGGACATGCACTTTAGGGCCGCCTCCCAGGGAAAGGAACCCTTAACGGAACAATTCTCCCTAGAAGATGTTTCTTACTAACCATGTAATATAACAGAGCTAGTTGGGCACTTGTCTGATAAAGCAATTATGACCCCTATGCCTTGTCTCCATGCATGCCCCGGTTCTTTTATAACCGTAAGGGTATTCGGACACACTCCGGACTGTTGGGTCCCGAGGTTGAAGCGAAAAGGTCCGCAAAGACAAACGATCTACAATCCGGCTAGAAGGCATTTTACATGTCATTTTAAAATTACATCGTCAAACTGACTGATTGTACTCCTCTTCAATCCCATCTAACAGGTTGTCTAATTTACAGTCCTGTTGGGAATATTTCGCGGCCAACTCTACTTGGCCGTACATAAGGCTCACAGGGATCTCCTTCCCATCGGGCCCCACAGGTCCGACCTCGGCCATGTGGTTTGGGTCAGCCTCGGGTACCGCGTCTTCAGCATGGCCCAGGCCTCCCTGGCGCCTTGACGGCAGGCCAATATCTTCCACAGACGGAGACGCCGTCGTACTTCCTGAAGCTTCTCAACAAGCCCTCCAAGACCCTCGGGTAGGGATACGGAAGGCCATAAGGCCTGAACGACGCCGCTCATCCCCTGCCGAACACGTTCGTGCAGTTGCAGCAGCTCGGGAAGAGGGTCTCCCGTGGAACCAGGCATCTCCTCCGTCGGACGACCCGTGAGCACATCTATAGACACATTTCTGTCAATCGACTTCCTCGCCGAACTTTTCTTTTCAAAAGAGTTTGCTCAACTACTTACTATAAATGCCGCGACGAAGCCGCCGATTCTCCTTTACGGAGTTAGACAGCTGGACCCGGACATCTTTTAGTTCTTCGCCCAGCTGGGTGTTGGCATCTTGGAGTTTGTTCCTCTCCTGCTGCACCCTCATAAGCACCTTCTCGCCGGCCTTCAACTAGAGCAGCAGATGTTGCTTGTCCGGATCTAGTCCGGCACCCTCTGCAATATTATTGTCAGACTATACACACACGCCGCACTTCATAAACTACTTCTCTTTTCAAAATATGAATTACCAGAGGGGGTCTCTGTGGCTCCCCCGGCAGCGGATAGTGCGGCCTCAAGTTGGGCCTTGCATTCTTGAAGCTCCTGGGACAGGTGGGTATTCTTCTCGGTAAGATCCTGCATAACAAATGATCCTTAAATCAGTTAGTTCAACTATTTTATGTCTCGGGGGCTACTGGCATATATAACTATTAAAATTCCTCACCCGTATGTCTTCTACATACTGCTCCGTGGCTCTGGTTAAACCATCTTGAGCAGCACGGAGGTGCGCGTCTCCCGCATTAAAGGCATTCAACGCCTTTGGGGAGAAACACGCGTCACGAAGAACTATCCGACGGTGCCTGTGATTCATGGCGCTCTCCACCTCAGACCTGGTGGCGGACAACCTGTCGGCGTCCTTCATTGGAGGAGCATCCGGCTCGCGCCTTGCTGTCGCCTCCCCCTCCGGACCAGGCGTTGGAGCCTGGCTGGCGGAGGCTTGGTTGGCACCCTCTCCGAACTCAGTCCGGTGAGCGCTCTTTCTCCTGGAAGAATCATGAGCATTAATATACCTCCCAGGAGTCTTTCCCTTAAAAGACAATGGTGCACCATACCTTTGCGGCGACGTTTCGATTCGCGACGCACTCCTCTTCCGCCTGCTAGGCCGCACTGACCTCGTTTGGTTAGTCGCCCCGGGCTCGGCTTCCCGCCGTAAAGGCACCTCCTACGAAGCACCATTGGTACACGGTGGTCAGAAATAAGCATTAAAAAAGTAACGGTGTCAGGACTTCGGTCGTACTCACCTGGGAAGCCGGACATAAACCGGGGTAGTCAGCCGAAATGGCGACTAAAGCATTGTCTATGCTGAGCTGGTGGAACACCCCGTCAATCAATTCCATGTTTATGTCCGGATCCTCTTCGGAGGCTAGATCAAGGGATCTTCCCGGATCCTCAGGTTGTGGAGTTGGGCTTTCTATGCCCTCCACATCCCGGCGCAGTTCCTGCGTCGAAATCATAAAGTAAGACACTTATCTTTGAAAGCACGGATCAGATATATAAACGTCCGCTTACCCAGCTCCGAGGGTTATTCATGGAGAATCCATTCAAGGGACTCGTGCGGAGGAAGTCCTCCTTCTCCCTCTTGTACAAGCCGGACAGGATCTTCACCAGATCGGCGGTTGATCCCGGCCCCGTGCGGCCATGACGGGTGGCGTCACTCTCCCCGTTGAAATCCCACATGGGGTGGCCCCTATATTGGAGCGGCTGCACCCCTCGCATAATGCATGTGGCCATGACTCCAATCATGGTTAATCCGGAATGGGCAAGTAACCGTATCCGGCCCATCAGACAGTGGACGCTCCTGTCATCTTCCCGTTGAGGGCTCCGTGGGCGCCAACTCAGGCGTTTTTTCAGAGGAGCGTTGGTAAACTCCGGGAGGCCGATCCGAACTGGATCCGGTAGCGGGGCGTCTTCCATATAGAACCACTCCGAAGGCCAGTCTTCGGACGCCTTCTTCGGGGTTCCAGATAGATATCCGGTCCCGGCGATGCGCCATATTTCGGCTCCGCCCACTTGATATATCGACCCCTCGTGAGAACGGGGTACGAGGCAAAACAGCCTCTTCCACAGCGCAAAATGGGGCTCGATGCCCAAGAACAGCTCGCAAAGAGCTACGAATCCCACGATGTGCAAAATGGAGGCAGGCGTGAGGTGGTGAAGTTGGAGTCCATAGAACTCCAGGAGCTCCCGGAGAAACGGATGTATGGGAAATCCGAGTCCCCTTATTAAGTAGGGGACGAAGCATACCCGCTCTCCTTTGGAGGGATTGGGGACGCTCTCCGCCTGCTTCCCACCCTTGTAGGTGGCCAGTCCGGCTCGAACCGAAACTATAAAGGCTGGGGGAAGGTATCCCTCTGCTTGGAGCGTCACTAACTCTCTATGCGGGACTGAGCATCTCCTCCAATCTCCTGGCGGAGGACTGGGAGCGTGAGAAGAGGAGCCGTGTCGACTATCCATGATGGAATGGATTTTTTGTCAGATGCGCCTCGATGAGTACTTGCGGAAGGAGGATGGTGTGATTTGGATCTGGATCCTCGCCTCTCTTATAGGCAGCTTATTCGTGCAGCTAGGGGGTAAAACGTAAGAATACCCTGGCTTTTCGCATTCGTACAACACGTGGAAGAAGGCCATTATTGAACGTGGAAGCCAAGGAGCGCAACATTTATGAAGCAACCGGACACTATTCGGCAAACACATGGAACATGAAGGAGAACCCGCCTTGCAATGCCGAAGACAATATGCGCGTCATTGAAGCCTGGTTCAGGGGCTACTGAGGGAGTCCTGGACTAGGGGGTGTCCGAATAGCCGAACTATCATCATCGGCCGGACTCCAAGACTATGAAGATACAAGATTGAAGACTTCGTCCCGTGTCCGGATGGGACTTTCCTTGGCGTGGAAGGCAAGCTTGGCGATACGGATATGTAGATCTCCTACCATTGTAACCGACTCTATGTAACCCTAGCCCTCTCCGGTGTCTATATAAACCGGATGGCTTTAGTCCGTAGGACGAACAACAATCATACCATAGGCTAGCTTCTAGGGTTTAGCCTCCTTGATCTTGTGGTAGATCTACTCTTGTAACACACATCATCAATCACACAATCAAGCAGGACGTAGGGTTTTACCTCCATCAAGAGGGCTCGAACCTGGGTAAAACATCATGTCCCTTGTCTCCTGTTACCATCCGCCTAGACGCACAGTTTGGGACCCCCTACCCGAGATCCGCCGGTTTTGACACCGACAGCCCTCCTCATCGAAGACCTTGAAGAACAAGGTGGATGCGCCATCGTACTCAAAGTGAATCGCGAGGGCTCCCTCAGCACGGTAGGCTCGGGCGACCTCACCCAGTCTGCGGGTCATGAAGAAATCTCCGGGGGGCACCACCTCGACCTCCGCTCCGGTGGCCAAGCTGCAGCACCCGGCGTGCTGCAGCCACAGCTCAAGCGGCCCCCTCGGAGGCAGCTCGCTGGCGAAGAACCTCGGGAGCCGGATCCATGAATCGGGTGGCATCACCACCCACAACAAGAACTCTCGCGAGATGCCCTCGGCATGAGTCCGTGGCACGGTCGGCAAGGCAATGGTGGCCCGTCCTCCATGGATGGGGGCTGCTCGATGGCGCACATCTTCATCCCGGGCGCGGGCATACAGGGGAAGGGGGAAGCCAGGCGGAGGCCTCGATTGCCAAGGCCTGGTCGCCTCTCACCCCGCACTGGCCTCGTGAGGGAGGCGGAGCCGCTTCTTCGGTGGGAGAGGATCAGGCCTATCCCTAGGGGCCTTCCCCTTTTCGGTAGCCGAGAACCTCCTGAGCGGCGCCATGGAAGCAAGGCGGAGAAGGGGATGAAGCGGGCAGAAAGAATATGAAGGAGAGATGAGCGAGGGGGCTCTGCCCCTCCCCACATTTATAGCCAAGGAAGGCCAACCACCGGCCTCCACGACCTCGCGCCATGATGATCTTCTCCATGCGGTATCATTCCGTCAAGTCGAACAGTTGTCGAGGCAGCATGGCGAAGTGGAGATGCCCATGTCCCATCAATCGCCATGCATCATCAAGGCCGCAGGAGGTTAGGGCCCATGATGCTCCGCACACTACAAGAAATATGTCAACTTGTGACCACCTCTATTGCTCACTGAAAGGTCATTGTTTTTCATTTGCGACCTTTTTGTGACCAAAAAACACATGGTCAAAAGCTGGCAGTCGTAAACTGAAATTAACGACCTTCTTTGTGAGAAGGTCGTGGAAGGCAACGACCAAAACAAAAGGTCATGAATTCTATGACCTTCCGTTTTGGTCGCTGGCTGTCTGCCCAGGCCACGTCGGATCCGACGTGGCAATCTGATGTGGCAAAGTTGCAACCAATTGAAAAGGTCATTGACAAGAATCGGCCCGGTCCGATTAGGTGTCCATATGGGCCGAGCCCATTAATTCAGCCCATTTAATGTATTTTTTCCTTGTTAATACTGGACGGCTTCATTGTCCAAGCCCAACATTGCAGCCCTTTTATTTTTAGGTCATGGGCTTTTTGTCTAAATAGTTTGTTTTTTGTACATATAATGGGTCCACTAGTCAGATGGGTCCCAGTTATAGAATTCTGTTAAGTGGGTCTTGGCTGTTAGGGTTATATTCTTCATGTTTCAATTTGGCAGTAAATAAATAAGGTGTATTTAAATTGGCACAGCAGAAAACACATATAATAATACTTCAAATAACAACCAGATTCAGTATGGAGTTCCTACTCTACAAATAACTAACACATAATACAATGGGTAAACCTGGAGCTCCTGCTCTACAAATAACACGAAATACAATGGCGCTTCTACACTACCAAATACCAAGTGTACTTTACAACCTCTACACGATGAGCCACTGGTCTACCAACAGTGCTACATTCTTAACGATGGAGCTCCTGTCATGAACAACATGCAACCTCAGTCACCCTATTACATGAATCAGCACAGAAGAATCAGAAAACTGGAGCCAATATATTATGAGGAGACCACTCAAAAAAAGACAAGTTATTTAGAATGATAACATAAATTCAACTAGTATAATGCTTTTATTATCCAGCTAGTCAAAACAAGATACTCGTTCATACAAGAAAGGTGACTCGCAAAAATATAGCATTCTACTCATAGCTCGCAAAGTATCAATATTCTGTTCTTATAAGCTTATTCTTATGCCTGAAGCAAGTAAGGAAATCTGACCAAATAAGCAACACCTCCATAAATTGTCCGTGACTAAATGGAGTAGAGGAAGGAAAGGAGCTCACCATGGCTGTTTTTGTAGCCGATGCCGAGCAACAAAGCCGCCACCACAGTTGCATGGAAGCAGCAGAAAGGAGGAGCCTGGCATGACGAACCCCTTGTATGGAATCAAATCCTGCTACACAAGAAGGACAAGAGAAATAAGAAGATAATCTTGAGGTCAAATCAAAAATCAGAAAAATAAATCATGGACTCGAGCACATTCATACATATACTTAAGTCGTTAAACAGAATCATAGAATGCCATCACGTAATCCAGAAAATTTGAACACATATATATGTGCATGCTTGTAAAAGTTTCATTCCATGGAATTAAAGTGATTTCGATAGTAACCAAATTGTTTTAATACTCAGCCATCCAGTACCACACACGAAGCAAATCCTAAAACAAAAATACACATCCAAACAGAGCGACACACTACAAGAACTTAACCAACAGGATTGAAGAATGGATGACATACAGTACAAGAAAAAGAGCAGGCGAATGGATTCTGATAGAATGTTGCATGTTCCAAATGAATATGATTTGCTTTTGGAGCTAGCTAGCACTTAGAAGAGTCTGGAATCGACCGAGATTAAGAATCTATATTGCAAAAACCATAACAATTGAAGATTGAAAGAATCTGTGAAGTGAGTTCACTCTCTTTATAGATATTTTGACAGTTTTGAGTAAACACACATATTAGAGTAAGCGACCATACCCTTCATATATGCTGTCCCAAACACTACCCTTGAGTAACATCTCAATTAAGCACAAGTAACAAAGTATAGAGATGGATGAATCAGAGCAGGGGTTTAGGATAATGCCCTCAAACTTGTATGCATCAAGTATTTAGAAACAAAACAGTGTCACGTTTATGGAAATAGAGGTAGTAAAAAGAAATATGAGCATAACGTTTTTAATAAGTAGACTCAAAGGACATGACATCACAGAGAAGATAAAAGCACAAGATGACTACAGTGACTAGGCTACAAGTTAATACAATTAATACAAGTTAATACAAGCTCGATGTACTACTCTGGGTAAGAAGAAGCAGGGACTTTAGTAGTTTTAGCACACTAATAAATGTGTTAAAATGGAAGCATCGCTGCTTGGTTATATTAATAAATAATCCAAGTGTTGCAACACCCAACAATATTTGCATGAACAGATAAAACCTATCAAGTACTTGTAATGGGATGCTGTCCATCCAACAAAGACAACAGGGCAGCAGTACACAAAAACACAACCATGTATTCAGTCTAAGCAAATCTTGATAGCAAACAACAACAACTTCAACTCAATAACTTGGTGAGCATGGAGTAATATCAAAAATATGGCATCATAATAATTTCAGTTGTAGCTGTCCAAATCAAGCAAGCAATAACGAATAACAAAAAAGAAGCATCGATAATTTACAATACTAACCCAATAAAATGAATTCCTACTTCTAGTTTAGTTCAAAAAAGAAAAAGAACAACAGACACTTCCAGTTTGTATATTCTGAAATTGAACACTGAAATTTAAGAATGAAAAGATGATTGAACACTCAAAGAGGTTCGCAACTTGCTTGTTGGTTTCATCACAAGTACCGGGAATATTTTAAACCTACGCAACTCATTTTTAAACCTATGCAAGTACCAGGAGTATTTCGCTCCTTTCCAGTGCAAGTACTCAAAATTTGTTTGAGTAGCAAATCTAGGAGTACTTGAGAACTCCAAGTTAAATGTACTCAAAGCAACCACCAAAATCCCTCAATACCGGTCACAACAAGTAATAAGAATACAGCAGCAACAAGTACCAGGAATAAATCACATAAGTAACTAGAACAGAGAAAGAAAATGTAGAAGTGGCATCGAGGCATGAATGGTGTCGTGAGTTACTGCTGCATCGGCCATAACAGAGGCCGAGGAACTCGCTGTGGTGGGTTGCAGCATTTGTGATGATGCAGTCTGAGCCGCAGGCTCCTCCTCACACCTGAAGTTAAACACGCATGTTGGTCAGCAGAACTACAGCAGTTTAGCTTTTGGAGATGACGAATAACTCAAATTACCCTTGATATCTGTTTCAAAAAAATCAACCTTCTAGTATGGCCATGTTAGTAGATAAAATTAACCTTTTCCATTTTAGTTTCTATGAAAAAGTTAAGAGACCAGAATTCTACATGCAGCTTCTGTAGACATAAATCCAAGAGAAATACATCTCTGTACGAGAATCACCCCAAATATGAAAAGAACAAGTCGGTATCGCCTAGACGAGGAATTGAAAATGCATGAGCTGATACTATTGTATGATACAAGTATACACTACAAAAAATACAATTCCGTGATGATAATTCTTTGTCACAGTAGGTTGCGTTTTTTGTCATGCTTGTATATCCATGACGATTTTATGACATAATCAAGATAGTCATACCCGTACTGTCGTAGAAGTGTTCCATGACATTACCAAAATTATCATCACGGAAGTGTCCCCTTCCACGATGATAAATCACGCGTCACAGAAGTGTTTTCGTCAAGGGTGACCGACACGTGGCATCCACCGTAATAGAATGTCGTTAAGCTATCGGGTCGGGTTTTGGATCCGATAACCCGTTAACAGCCCCGACCAATGGGGATTTTCCATGTGTAAAATCATCATTGGCTGGAGGAGACACGTGTCAGGTCCGCGTTGGCACAGGTGTCACTCATCCAATGGGCGAGACGCGCCTATGATATGTTGACACGTGGACCGGCCCATCAAGTTTAAATGGCCGGCCCAACTAAAGGCCCACAAGATTTTGCGGACCATAATGGGCCGCCCCAGCTAAAGGCCCACAAGATTTTGTGGACCATAATGGGCTGGCCCAGCTAAAGGCCCACAAGATTTTGCGGGCAATAATGGCCGGCCCAGGTAAAGGCCCACAAGATTTTTGTGTGCCATAATGGGACGGCCCAGGTAAAGGCCCACAAGATTCTTGTTGATCATAATGGGCTGGCCCTACTAACGGCCCAGGAGATTTCGCCAACATTAATGGGCCGGCCCAGGTGTAGGCCCACAAGATTTTGAGGACCCAAGTAGGCCGGCCCATTAACTGGCTGCCATGTTTCGGGCCAAATGCCGGCCCATATTTGATCCGGTCCATTAATGGTCTGCCACATTCCGAGCCTAATAATGGCTCATATGAGATCCGGCCCGTTAAAAGCGTACCACGTTCTGTGCCAAATTACGGCCCAGATCAACGTCCGGCCCTTTAAGAGGCTTTGGGCTAAATTACGGCCCATATCAGATTCGGCCCGTCAACTAGATGCTATGCTCTTGGACCCACTTGCTAAAGGCCCATTTATTAATTCGGCCTGTTAAGGGCCCGTCTAACATTTCAGGCCTATATTAATTTTGTGCTGTTAAAAGCCTGTCATATAGTTGGGCCTAACTACGGCCCGGTTTGCATCCGGCCTGCTCGCACCCGATATCTATTGGGCCAAACAAGGACCAAGAAAATTTTGGCCTGTTAAAAGCCCGTGATTTGAATCGCACAATCATGGGCTAGGGTCCATTTCGGGCTGCTGCCAGCCCGTGAGCTGTTCGACATGTTTCAGGCCCAACCTACTTCTCAGCCTCTTAAAAGCCCATTGAGTTTTCTTGCGAAAAGAGGGCCGGGGGTTACTCGGCCTATGAAAGGCCCTTATCTACTAGTGGGCCAGTTTGCCGTTTAACAGACCAATATGACGGGGCCCATGATGCGGATCATACATCGTGATTGCATGACAGCCCGATTATGTACCGTAATTTTACGGTTTGGCCGGTTTACTGCAAAGACAATATATATATACAGTAAAATAACTGCAGCATCGTGAATAAGAGAAAACCTAGACTATACAATAAAGAAATTACGACATATTACATCCATTGGGCATCAAAGTTCGCCACTAAGATAATAAAGCACAAGTAGATAGCAGATTACATACACTGGGCATCAAAGATCGCCACTAGTGCAAATAAACATGCCGACAAAATAATATACAAAACCGACAGCACTTCATTAGAGTTCGAGAAAGGTTAGCCCTTCTAGGGAGCTGCAATGCAAGCAGCTGAGCAAGATGATGAGACTGCGCTTGTTCAACACTTATATCTTCCTCACTCTAAAAGATAAACACGCAGACAGATGACAGGTTTTGCACATAAAAGTATCGTCCCTGACAATTCATCACATTTCTTACTGACAAATAAAGTGACACAGTTTAAAATTGCATTAACACAATATGGTATTGTTCAGGTCAAGACATGGCAGGAAATGACATTGTGAAGGAGTTGGCAGCTTCACGACACCACTAGATTACAGATCAAGAACTCATAAGTATCAATGGTTAGTGTGCTGTCAATTTATCCCATTTCAGAATGGCAAATAAAGAGACTGTTTAAATAATAGTAGAATGATATGATATTCTTCATAGTTAAGACACTGCAGAATGATGAAGAACAGAAGCATACATGCAGTGCAAAAGAAGATCACTTGCTCTGTATAGTTTAACTTACATGGTATGAAGAAGGAACTTGGTTATACAACTGAAAACTTAAATTGAGAAGGACAAACTTTTGTTTATGAACTACATAATAAACTTTAAACATGCAATTTGATGCAAACACCAAAAATAAATAGCTGTTGCAGTCATGCCTAACCAAATATACACAACAAAGTTTGAAGGCTTGAGAAGGACAAACTTACATTACTGGTGAAGACAGTCTCTATAAAGCCCTTGTCCATGTTGATGGGGCGGCAATTCAAGAAGTTTACCACAGAATCTTTTTCATAAGCATTGCCTTTATTCTACATTTTGTTAAGAGTAAATATAGATGTGATAATATACAAAAAAATGGAGAATATTTCAGATAAGATGAAGAGTGATGCTACATAACCAAGTAGCTATAAATGTATGTGCAGCGATACAGGCAAAAGGCACAGTCAAGAGCAATGCACAGCTAAACTTCTTCACTACCAACCTTATGGTAAGAGTAAATATAGATCTGGTGTGTAGAAAATGGAGGGCAAAGGAAAATAAGTTGCAGAGTGATGCTACATGAACAACTACCTGTCAATATATGTACACTGATAAAGGACATCATGTACTTACAAGAACAACGCAGAGCTAAAAAAATTCATTGGCATTGGATATATTCTACACTAATGTAACCATTCATATAGATCAGAAAATTTGGATCGAACAATTGATAAGCAAGCTATCATGCATACTGCTGTCACATAATGAACCAGGTATGTATGCAAGTATAGTGATACAGGACAACAGGTACTAACAAGAGAAAAGCAGCGGGCAGCATATTTGTGATATCCTGTCGTTCTTTTCAAACCGGAATTCTTCTTCGAGCAGATTTCCTGCAAAAAAGATCCATAAGGCACATGCGGAAAAGTAGAAGTTCAAATTGTCATGTGATTTCATAGACAGTACCTCATCCTGGTAACGAGACCAGTGCATAACAAGTTTTTTCCATTCAATGTCTTCTAAATTTAGCACAGGAGACTTCACCAAAAATTCGTTTATAGACTTGCCATCAAAGTGTGATTTCCTCAGGTAACACCGATACTTGAAAATCACAAGCAAGCTTTGCTCGTCATGACTATCCAGATTGACCCTCGCCTAGTTACAACAATGTAATGTAAATCATTGATGTGTTCAATCAGCAGAAAACAGGAAAATAATAACCATGAATAATAGCACTTACACGTAAGTTGGACAGGAAGATGTGAAAATGGTGTTTGTCTTCACTATGACCTTCCCATGATGGGAATATATGCACGTAGTCCCTAACAACATTGAAAGCATTGTCTTTTAAACTGAGAATAAATGGAATGGGGTTCCAATCTACAGGAATTGGCCGTCTCCGCAGTTGGGAGTGGGATTTTTCTATAATTTTTGGCCGGTGGTCTTGCTGTAATTGTTGTTGGAGTGGGATTTTTCTGTGGTACGGCTAGTGCTATGGCAAATGAAATCGGTATACCTTTTGCTAGAGTGCATGTCCTGTGTGGTGGGGCTAGTGGTGTGGCCAGTGAAGTATGGGTAGAGTCTGCTAGAGACGGTACTACGTTTTGTGTCACTGGTTGTATAGCTAATATAAGTGGGGTGCTGTCTGATTTCTCCGACACCACCACGTTTTTCAAGGACTTTGCTGGTGCTCCTTTAGGTTCGGCAATCACCCTCTTCCTTTTTGATGTCCGATGCACAAGAACAGCATTTGAGTGGAAAAACATGGTATGATGACAGATGGAATATGTATTGATAATCGATGGGCATGGCATCTCGAGTTATATGATGAGTAACTAAGCAGATGGCGGTGCAACAAAGTAGAAGAAATGCAAGACAACATATGCAAGATACATGCAATCAATAAAACCTTGCCAAATTAGAACAGGCACCTTGATGGGTGAACAGGACAGGCCATCTGCCTTTGACTCCTCGAGGTTAGAATAGTCATTAGGATGATATTCTGAACAAGAATCAACAGGTGGGGAGCATATGAGTTTTATTGCATCCAGAATGGCACTCAATGCCTTGGTGCCAATTTTGGAAGTCATTGCAGTGTTTAGCTTCAAGAGTGGACTGCTGCTAGTGCGACACAAAGCAGCTACACAGATCATAGTGTACATATAACGGGGAAAAGCGTAAGCATCAGAGTAAAATCAGCAAAGTGGAACTTGCTGGAATATATGTGCTAGTACTGCAGGTACGGCTACAAACGTTTCGGATACTAGTTCTCTTCAACTGAAGGTGCGGTACTGTTAATATCGGTGTAACTCTTAAAGGTGACACAGCTCCCCGCATTTCCTACCTATTCTTATAGGATTCAAGTGGGAAGGTCACTACAAATCCTATTCCTATGTTTACAAAAACCTACGAATCAAAGAGGCTCAATGTGTCCATCACAACCGACCCTATAGACCTCTACACCGCAAATGTCCCTGCTCATCTTCAGTACAAGGAACATACTGTACTACTATCATACTCTCTCTGTTCCAAAATATAGGTCTTGGTAGAGATTTCCACTATGGATCACATACAAATGTATCCAGATACATTTTAGAGTGTAGATTCACTCATTTTGCACCATATGTAGTCCATGGTGGAATCTATACAAAGAATTGTATTTAGCAATGGAGAGAGTGCATATTAAAAAGAACGAAAGAGGAACATGGTAAAGAAGAGCAAGCAGATTTTGGATAATAAAATGTTGGTTGCACAGTGCCCACACATGATGAACCAGAGTGCATTAAGAATGCAACTCCCAGCTGTCTCTCGACCATTTCAGGCGGTTGGATGAAGATCCTACATCTCTTAACCCTTCTTCTTCCTCGTCTCTCATTCTTCCCATATAGAACACCGCACGGGCCACCGGCCGGACCACTGGCCCCCACCGCCTGTGTTCCTCCGCCACCCCCACCCCCACTTGCGTCGAGTTTTCTTCGTTCGACGAGCCCCCACAACCACCCAAGCCCCTTCGTTTGCATCGGCCATCTCTGGCGAGCTCTGTAAAATTGACTAACCCAATTTTGAAATTTAGTCTACTATGATTTAACTAGTGTGGAATATAAAAGGGGAAAACCATAAGCATTGGGAGTGTAGTGCTGAGCGTGCCATGGCGGATCTGAAGGTGCAAACCAGACAAAGGCAACTTCACAACCAAGACAAGAAATCAGAGTATAGGAGTGGCGGTCTATTTTCTTGCTGCGATAAATAAGTTAAGCAGATACGAAAGAGTGCCGCCTCTGGTGTGGCGCCGTGTATGCATCTGCTGAGAATTTGACGGTGTTGCGGTACCGATGGCTGTCGGCGGCGTGGAAGCAGATATAGGAGGGTAGACGGTGGCGGCGGGGCGTGGTGAACGTGACGGTCGTAGGAGCAGCGCCAGCAAGGTGGACGATGGTGGGGATGAAGCGAGAGGATGGGATGCAAGGTTCCCGGTCCAAAGTCGTGGATGAGAGAGGTCGATCTCTTGTAATGGACGGCGGCGTTGGGGTATCAGCTCCTACATGGTAGAGGAGGACGGCGGTGGATGGGTTGGCGGACGTAGGCGGATGGAGGAGGCTGGGGTGGAGAGGGTGTTTTGGCGCCCATGGAGTACGAATGGGGAAAAGGGAGGTGGAGAGGAAGGGGGGAACCATGTATTCAGGGCGCGCTTTTCAAATGCGAGGAAATTAACAAACTTAGCCCCGGTTTCAAATTTCCTACTACATCACAACAATATTAGTCGGTTGGGGATAGGATGGTAATCTCGCATACATTGAATATTTGCCGATGAGAGTTTGCTTTTGGCGCCCACCGTGTATGAATATAAATCGGGGAGGGAGTCGATTTCGGCCGAGGACACACTGTGTTTTGGCGCCCACCATGTATGAATCCAGGTGAGAGGCAGTTATGTCACATTTGGGTGAAATTACAAACCCACCCCTATAGAAACCTATAGAAATCCAGTAGATAGGCTTTGAGTGGCAGGGATAGGCAGTAGTAATTTCCATCTCACAGATTTTGGTTTCGGGCGGTTACTGCGACTTTCCCCGCTTCGCTTAAATTTTGTAGGGTGCACATTAACCGTGCCAACTCAATTCGAATCCCGTTTGTATTCTATTTTTTTCCGGGCGGGATCCATTTTCAATTGGAATTACATTCTATATACATCATTTTTTATATATACTTTCAAAAGCACAACACCATTTATGCATAAATATGGTTTACAAATGGCATGATCTCAGATTCATAAGGTTGTATCCATCCATTTGGATTTTCAAATATTTGAAACCACTTTATGTTGAAATCCAATGTATGCATTCCTCGCTAACTGTCTCCGATTAATGTGTGTTTCATGCGGGTTTTTTTTACTTCTCAAACATGTATAATGTGTTTCACACACGCAACATATAGTGTAATCCCGTTTAGACATTAATTGCATATAAACCATGCATTGTTTGTAATTAAAGAATCTAAGGATCACCCATATTGATAAACTATATAACGTTACACGTATGCCCATATTCAAATGAATATGCATGTTTGATACACCAATTTGTATTATGATATTATCGATGCCGTGATCTCCAGTTTAAATATTTGAATCCCCTTTAATCCAGATATTCATCTCATATAGCTATCACTCATGCTTATATAGGACTATCTCTCTGGACCTATACGTGTTCATCGTCTCTCAGGTATCTCTCGTGCTACCTGTATGTCAACAATGATCTTTTATCTTTGTAACACACTGACGTTACTCTCTCCCTCGACCTTCATCACTCTATCTCTCTAAGTATATCTCGCTCCCTGCTATGTGTCTCTAACTATGATTCTCCATGTGGAATCTCTTTCTCTCACACAAACACAAAACTTTGTCTCCTAGGGTCTCATTTCTCTCTACTATTCCCATGTGTGCCACTCGCACACCCCTCATACAGAGATGTCTTTCACTACTTAGATATGAGAACCTATGACTCTTCCTCTTAAATATCTCTTTCTCACACACAAACACAAACTCTGTCTCCCAGGATCTCATATTTCTCCATTGTTCTCTTGTATGTCGCTCACACACACTCTCTCTCCCTAGAGATATCTTGCGTTCCCTCATATGTCTCTCTAGCTATCACTCTCGTTGTGAAATATCTTTCTCTCTCGCAGACACAAAACTCCATCTCTCGGGATCTCATTTCTCTCTGCTGACAGTTTGTATGTGACTCACGTGCACCCTCTCTCTATCTCTCTCACACCCACACACATAACTGAGCCTTCTGATCCACTCGACTCCTATCTCTAACGAACACTAGCTAGCATCTTTATCTTTCTATTTATCTATTTCTCCATCAACCTTCATTCTCGCCCTCACTCTTGATTCCTATCACGCACACTACATATGTTTCTATCTACATATAGTCAAGTGCCCTCTCACACACATATATAACTTCACCCATTGAACCACCCGGCGGTCATCTCCAACACCCAAACTAGCGGGTGTCCCTCTAGCTAGCACCTCCATCTCTGTATCTATCTGTAGTTTCACCGTCAACATTTTTTTCTCGCACGGAGTCTTGCTTCCTATCACCCAAACTATATATGTCTCTCCATACATATGCATTTGTAGGTTGATCTCTTTTGCACAATCGTTGTGCCTCACTCCCTCTGCTCGCCATAGATGCATGCTCCGGCCCACGCCACTATCTCTTAATGACAAAAACACATGCTCAATTGTCAGGCCTTCTTCCCTGCATTCTCACATGCATGCATGTTGTCATACCGATCCATCTCTCCCATGTCGTTGATCTTATGACTTATGCCTTCTTTCTTTCATCTCGATCATGCACGCGCGCACACACACGTCCCACATATACATATGTACGTCTCACACATGCACGTTCAAGGTCTCTATGCCTCCATACGTAGTTAATTACCTTCAATCCTAACGCCACATAGAATCGTTCTCCTCTTGTGTGCACATAACTTCCGCCTGGATGGGTAAGACACACACTCACACTTAACAATCTCCTTCTAGCTACCCCCCCTCCTCTCACTCTTCCCCTATGTCCCCTTGTTTCATTCCCGCCTACATGCACCATCGATATATAGTAGTCTTCCTCGGTGTCTCTCGAACAAACACATTCTCTCAATGTCGACTCCTCTCACGCGCACACACCTTCTCTTCCCTCTCTACGGACATTTTGTCTCTCGCACCCCATCGTTGGTGGCCTCGCCCATACACATCACCTCTCTATGATGAAGCCATGCACACTTAAATTACATCTGCCACAGAGGACCCTC
>NC_041393.1:17873207-17880841 GCF_002162155.2 Triticum dicoccoides | reverse complement strand
ACACACACACACTAAGACTCCATCTCTCTCTCTCTCTCTCTCTCTCTCTCTCTCACACACACCACACACTAAGACTCCATCTCACACACACATGCTCTAGGCAGAGCATTTGTTCCTACCACCCTTCATCCAACCTTACCCGTATGATAAACAATCACCTTAATTTACTTGCATAACATGGACAAATTCCACTTTACTTTAGTAGTCAACACTTATCATCTGTACCCTTATAAAAAAATGAGTTGGAGATGATGGTGTGCCTGCCATCTTGTAATACAGACTGTATGATCTATATCTGACGGATAGAAAGCAAACTATGATAATTTTACAAAAGATACCCGCACCTCCCTCCACATCCTTATCTCCCACAACCTCATTTCTCAGCAATTAAAAAAGGAAGTCTCTGGAACAATCTAGCATGGTGGCCGCTGCCGCCCGCCGACGTCGTCCATCCCCATGCCTCCACCCACTCCGACCACCAGTCACCACCATGCTCCACTCCTCCTCGCCTTATCTCTCATTTTTCATTTTTTCGATGACATTCTCGAGATACCAATTTTCCATAAAATTCTCGAGATATCATTAGTTTTTACACATGGGATTACTCCTGCATGGGTCAATCACAACAGGTGTTTTGTAAAAAAAATGCATATTGATGTTCCGTGCAATGCACGAGAATCTTGCTTGTAATTACATAACGCAAATCACGAGAAGGAAGTGACATTTTTTGACACAACCATGTTAACATGGCCACGTAAATCACTAGCTAAAGTAAATACCATTATACTTATATCCTGATGCAAAAGATTGAGTACATGTCCGAAGAGTAGAGTCGCACACACGCACTTTGTCTCTTAGAATCTCTCACACGCACACACAAGTTACGTGACGCCCACTTAAGCAGACACGTATGTTACAATTTGTGCACCCGCAGGTACACGTGATGTTGCCCATTTATTTAAGCCGGAAGGCGAACCCAAACAGTATCTGCATTCATTCCCCTCCCGCCGCCTCTTCTCTGGTCGCCGTCGTCCGGTAGCCATGGCCTGGCCGAAGGTGACAACATATGACATACTCCCGCCGGAGCGGCGCTTTAATATGGAAATTTTAGTGGTCATGCATGCATCTTTTTGTGCTAGCACTCCTATATAAGGGTTGACCGGTCGCTTCCCGCAAACGTGAGCGGGCGGTGGAAGAGGAAGGAGAAGGGAAGCGGGATGTGGAGTAATGTTTTTTACCATAATTTCTTAGGAAACTGAGTGTAATAATTAAGTAGTTTTGCAAACTACCAGTACTACACCTGAAACGGTTCAAAACCTATACTCCCTTGCCAGCACGCGCTTCTCGCGTGAAAAGATCAGCGTTGCCCTGGAGCGTCAGTGCCGCATTAATGCTAGGCCAGAGCGGAGGTGACCTCTCACTGGCGCCGGCTTTGAAGTGGCGCGACGGCCGAGAGAGCGCCGCTTCCCGGTGCACGCGACTGCTCCACGTCGAGACTGGCTATAGGCCCTGTTTAGATCCATGGGTTAGAGTTAGTTTGAGCTAGTTGGGGCTCCAATAGCCCTAAAGTATCCAAGCATGAGGGTTTAAATTCGAGCAAGTTGCACCAAACCCACTAAAAAAAACTATCCCACCAAAGAGGTGCTAACTGGAGATAGTTCTCATTGGGACCACTGAAAAATCATTTCTCTCTCTCCATCAAGTGCATTTATTGTCAATCTAACCCTGTCACCAAACACCTCTTTGGCTACAGTTAGTACAGGGTTAGTCATGAGTTAGTCTAACCTCTAGCTAAGTTAGAGTATCAAACAGGAGCAGTATAGGACATGCAAGTTGCTCAAAGCATACAGTCAAATTCATACGTGAAAGGAATTTTTTATTTTTGAAAACGGAACGTGAAAGGAATTTATTTTAGAATGCTCTTGGCATGTTGCTAACATGTGATGAGTTAACCGACCTCAATAGATGGCAAAAACGCTAGCCCGCTGCACTTTGATAGAGACAAGGAGGGAGAAGCGATACATGCTGCTGGATTACTAGAGATAGGTGTCGCACAGAATCCAAGAAATATGGTGATAGCGTGGGTTAGCCATGTACTAGTATGATGTAACTACACTAGGCTGCCATGTTTCGTACTCTTCCAGTCCACTGTGGAGATGATTGGTTGATTTTATATCGCTGAATAATATTAAATATTATGAGTGCAGACGCTCCACCACACAAGGTTCCTTGCTCCTTCTCGGTCGTCGGGAATCTATGTTCTTCCACTCTATTTTTTTACGTGAGCTTTGTTCATCCTTTTGCCAACACGCGAGACATCTAGCATCAAGGTGCACGTGTTATGCAAGGGTCGTTCCATCTATATGAAGAACACGTGGGACTGGAACTATGAGACGGACATGTACCTAGGAGTGGACGTACGAACCTGAGTAATGTAGCGCAGTAAATGAAGTAGAAAGGCACAAATGGTATGAACATGCGTGGCATATAGGGTGTGTTTGGTTGCGTTCTCGTCTCAGCATAGTTGTTCCCTCTTCATGCATGCTCAACTCAACACCCCTCTTCATGCGTGCTCTCTTCATGCATGCTTCTAGTGTATTTGTGCTAAACTAGTGTGGACTCATGCACCCTCCATACACTCTACCAAACACCCAAAAGTAGGTCGAGAAGGGAACTCTTCGGCGGTATTTGTCTCTTACTATGTACTACCACTAAATGTTGTACGTGCAATGCATGGTGATATTATGGAGTACGTGCCTAAGTGCTCTACTACTACTATATTAGTTGGAGGCACATATTAACTTTTATATTTGTTTACGTGTATGCCCCGAGACCTTCCAACTAGACATGTCTTTCTCTCAAGGTCGCACTTTGTATCGTTCATACCACTAAGTACTACTACGTGTGGTCTCCGACCCAGAAGTGGAAGAAGTGGAGACACTCTACCATGTTGTTTTTCTTTTACACTGGTATCTACCACACTGTTCATGTCCCACTTCTTTCGCTGACGTGTGGGACATCCAGCACGTCCGTGTTTGGCACTCTTCGTCGTAAGAGTTGAAACGCTAGCATTCATCAGAAATAAAAAATAATTATAAATCATTAGTAATACTATCTTTCTGAGAACCAATCAGCAGTGATACTATACCACGCGGTTTCCTTGGTCCTCGATATCGGAAAAAATACTTCCGTTCGCCAACATGTGGGACGTCGACCATCCTGGTCCACTTGCCATGCACGCAGAACTCCAAGGGAGAGTCACCCCGGTCGTCGCGCCGCAGTAACAATGACTAATGAGTCGTCAAATCACAGGCCCACTTCCCACTTTGAAGTTGCTCGGACGAATGAACCATCATGACTTCGTTGAATTCCGCTTCTTGATGAAAACTACAGTACCAGCAGTACTGCTAGCTATAGTAGTTACTCCAACAGAGGCCTCCTTTCGTTCATAGGATATGAATTTTATAGGAATATGAGAATCATAGGAAGTGAGATGACATGCATCTCAATTCCTATAGAGAAAGAGATGCCATTTGATGCCTACGATAGGAATTTTTCCATTTAGTCTAGGCTAATGTACTGGTAATTTGCTCTAAAAACTACAGTAGTAACTAGTAGTACAGGTACATGCTCGTACTCAGACACAGACACACACACTAACTACTCGTACTACTACTTCTCACATGCTGGCCAGACGTCGTTGTTCTCCTTCTCGGCTTTGTCGGCGACACCCCACCGTGCTTGGATCTCCACCGACCTCTTCGCAGCAGCGCATGCGTCCTTTTCTTTCTTGTGGTGGCGGGCCTCTCTTTTCTTGAGTGCTTTCTGACTTTTTCGCTCCCTCTGTGCGGCTTTGGCCACCTCTTGCTCTATCGCCCATTCGGCCTTCGCATCTTCAAATTCCTCCCACATAGTTGTGAGGCCGCGAGCTGCGATGAACTCGGCACGGTGAGATGTCATCGCTTCCCTACCATTTTGTGTGCGGTCATGGGCGGCGAGGAACTCGGCGCGGCGGGATGCCATCGCTGCCTTACCGGTTAGTGTGCGGTGCGGTGGCATGAACGACGCTTGGTGAGAGCTCTAGGGTGGAGTGGCCGGACAACCGTATAGTGCATTGGTTTGTCAAGAGCTCAAGGACAAAAGACGAAGGAAATTTGGATTCCCCTTCAATCCTGGTCATTTATTACCGAGTAAAATGCATTGGCGGTCATCGAACTTGGCTTGATAGCTCACTTTGATCATTGTATATGAGATATTGTGATTATACGGTCACTGGCTCAGCATATAACTTCGTATTTGTCTGGTTGACCAGTCAAACAGTCCGCATGCGCCTCATCAGCTCGTGTTCTTTATCTATCTACGCGGGCCTACCTGTCAATGGAGAAATAAATACTGTAAAAATCAAATATATGCGTATGTGGGTGCGGGAGTCCTAGATATGGTGGTATCCGGACAGCCGGACTATATACTTTGGTCGTACTGTTGGACTATGAAGATACAAGATAGAAGACTTTTCCCCGTGTCCGAATGGGACTCTCCTTGGCGTGGAAGGAAAGCTTGGCTATTTGGATGTAGATCTCCTTCTCTGTAAACCGACTCTGTGTAACCCTAGCCCCCTCCGGTGTCTATAGAAACCGGAGGGTTTAGTCCATAGGACTTACAATCATCATCAACAATCATACCAGAGGCTAGCTTCTAGGGTTTAGCCTCTCTGATCTCGTGGTAGATCAACTCTTGTAATACTCATACCATCAAGATCAGTGAAGCAGGAAGTAGGGTATTACCTCCATCGAGAGGGCCCGAATGTCAGGACCCCGATTCTATGCCACATCGATCTAGCATGTAACACCTCATATCACTTTGCGGCCTCACGCACGGTATTCCCACAGGTGTCGCCTTACCATGCCCGGGACCGTTTGCGTCTTTTGGCACACGTATATGATAGTGTCGCTAGGATCCATACAAGGAACCCGGGCTGACATGGCTAGTCGTGAACCCGAAGTGGCACTAACTTACAGGGACAGGCATACATGACCCAACATCGAACGTGTCGGTCATCAGCGAGTGAATCCGGGCTGTAGCAACTGGGCTAGCAGGACTCCGGTAAACCGGGCTGTAGCAGGCTAATAGGACTTCGGTAGACACCGCGTGACATTTCCCCGAAGGGACAGACACAAGAACGAAGAAGGACACATGCCGGCCAACCTAAGTGTTCCGGAGCAGTAGCAAGCTACCAGGGCTCAGTGGAAGCACAAGGAGACATTTCCCGGTAAGAGAGGCTACTAAGGATAAACAACTAGATAGTCAGATCCCACACATAGCAATACACATTACACGTACACATAACATGCAAGTATGTGTTGTACAACATGGCATCACAGCATAACTCAATAACTCATATAGATAAGGCTCAAAGAGCCATCATAGCATTTATTGCAAACAGGGGTCACAAGACCCATCATACAGAGCATACAAGCAACAAGCGGAAGCATTATATGTCTGGGTACAGACATCTACAAATGAAAAAGGCTGAAGAGCCTGACTAACTACAATATCCGATCAAGATCGTAGCTGAGGTACAACCTACTTGTCGAAGTCCACGAGAACACTAGTAAGGCCGAAGTCTCCGCTGCAAAAACATAAATGAAGCAACATGAGTACAAAGGTACTCAGCAAGACTTACATCAGATCCTATCATACATGCATTTGTATCAAGAGGGTAATGTGGGGTTTAGTTGTAGCAAGCCAGCTTTCACTCTGTGGCTATCCTGTTCTACGACTACCAGAACTTCTTTGAGGTGATACGGCGCACACGAGTCCACTAATCACCACACAATACACTACTATGGATTCATCCCCGTCTCCCTACGAGAAGGCCATCCATAGCACTCACACTTGTCTTGAGCATTTTATAGTATCCACTTCAAGTTATCTATGTACCATGTAAGCATCCAAGAAGTCCATAACCGCGGACCCGGCTATTCGAATAGATCATGTTAACCCTGCAGGGGTGTACTTCTTCACACACACTCTCGCCACTTACCGCCATGTAGACGTCATGTATCTCGGCAACCTTCAAGCGGAAGCCTGGCGAGGGTGTCGGCCACGATCTGACTAACCACACAAGACTCTAGTCCAGGTTTATCGCCTATTCGGGTTCCATCCGCAAGGAAATCCGGCCAGGGTGTCGCTCACGGCCCCAAACGATGTGAGCAGGGTTCCCAAGCCCACCATCCGGGTGCCACTTGGTACACCATGCCACTGTGCCTAGTCTGTCCCAAGCCCACCTGGCCGGGTGCCACTTGGTAGACTACTAACACTACCTACAAACACCAGAAACTAGTTGCGACTCCTGGACAGAGACCAAGTTGGTTAATAAGTCGAGAGGGGCCGAGTTACCGGAACCCAATGTGTGGTAGTATCGAGTCATTGGACAACATACACAGAACTCAGTGCTTAAGGACGGTTCCAGTGAGACAACCCACCATGTACTCCTACATGGCCTCTCACCGCTACCTTTACCAAATCGTGTTCACACACTTAACTCTCAGCACCAGAACGTATCATAACACTCCAATTCATTCCCAATGAATCAGACCTGACACAACTCTAAGCAATAGCAGGCATAGCATGGTAGGAACACAACATGGCTCAATCAACTCCTACACATGCTAGTGGGTTTCAACTATTTACTGTGGCAATGATAGGTCATGCAGAGGAATGGGTTCAACTACCGCAGCACAAAGTAGTAGATGAATCGTTGTTGTCCTAATGCAATAACAAAGAGCAGGAGCGAGAGAGTAGGATTTTATCGGAATGAACAAGGGGGTTTGCTTGCCTGGCAGATTAATAAGGAAGGCACTGCTCCTCAGACAGGTACTCTGGAACGGGCTCCGGAGCAGGACCTATCGAGAAGGAACAGTGTCGGCAATCAATACACAAACATATGCAACAATATGATGCATGAACATGGCATGTAGATGTGATGCTATTTGAGCTAATGCAACTAGTATTCAAATTGAATGAAGTCCATTCGAATCAAGGGTTCAAATGCAACTCCAAATTAAGCTCTTATATATGCCATTTTAGTGTTTCACTTATACAGTAGGTATAAGTTGGTTTTACATGCATGAAACTAGTACAAATGGATAGATTGCATTTTTCTGATAAATTTTCATATATAAATTATTTCAATCTGAGCTACGGTTGAATTTCTATGATTTTTTGAAGTTTATATCATTTTCTGGATTTTCCTGATTTAATTTAAATCCAAAAAATAAATAATTGCGTTAGCACTGCGTCATGCTTGCGTCAGCAAGTCAACAGCGCTGACTGGTCAAACCTGACGTGTGGGATCCACACGTCAGTGACACGGGTTAAACAGGGGGGGTTAGTTTTATCTTAATTAAAGGATTAGTGGCACTGGGCCCACTGGTCAGTGTCAGGGGGTTAAATAAGCGGTGATTAGCACTAAGCTAATCACCTGACGGGCCGGGCCCACATGGTAGGGCTCAGGCGACGGGGCTCGTCGCTAGCGACCTCTGGACGCGGCGGAGTCCGCGCCACAGGCCACGGGGTCGGCGTCTGAGAGCACCGGGGAGTAGCCCGCGGCTCTCGCGCATCTGGTGGGGCAG
>NC_041393.1:17853851-17872889 GCF_002162155.2 Triticum dicoccoides | reverse complement strand
CCGGAGCGAAGCTCACGGCGGCGGCCGGAGCACGGGCTCCGAGCGCGAGCGGGCTGTGGGGCAAGGGGAGGCCACTCGAGGGGCTCTGCGGCACCCTCGTGGCACCACGAGCACGGTGACGAGCTCGGTTGCGGGCTGCCGTGGCCAGGGCGACGTCGGCGACATGGACGGCGACGAGAGGCTTCGTCCGTGGTGGGGAAAAGGGGCTACGGCATGCGGGCGGCTAAATGGAGAGAGGGGAACGGGGCAGGAGCTCATTGTGGTTCCGGTGGCGTCTTCAGCGGACTCGGGGGAGGTCGGACGGCGGCGTGGCGGCGAGGACGATCTCCGGCGGCCGGAGATGAAGACGACGGCGCCGAGGATGAAACAGAGCTCTCCCGGGTTGGTTGGCTCGGTGAGCAGGGAGAGGGGGTCGCGGCGGAGCTGTCGAGCGCGTCGGGGAGGTGCGGCAGTGGTCGAGGGCGCGGCAGTAGTGGCTGGTGGCGGCGGTGGCGCTCGGCCGTGAGAGAGAGAGAGAGAGCGAGGGAGAGGAGAGGAGAGGACCGGGGGAGAGTGAGAGGGTCCGAGGGGGCGCGTGGCGACGTGCGGGTCATCCAGAGCGACGAGGGGGAGGACAGGCAGGCAGGGAGGAGGTGGTGGCGCGGCTGCGGCATGCCGGCCACGCAGCTGCTCCTACTGGCAGGAGCTTGAAGAAGCTCCTGTCAGTTGGGCTGGGCCGCTGCTGGGCTGGTCACTTGGGCCGCCAGGTGGCTGCACAGGGAGGTAAGCCCAGGTAAACTCCCTTTTTTTCCCATTTTCTTTTTATATTTTCTAACATTTGTTTTGATTTAATAATAATATTAAATCAATTTATTTACTTATGCCAATTTTTGTAGGAACTAGTGGTATTATTCCAGAGCTCCTCAACAAATGGCATAATTTTTGGACATATATTATATATATAACAAATATATATCCAATGCAAATAATTATGCATTAATTCCAAATGCCCAAAATAAATACTTATGAGCTCCTAAAAATATTGGTTTGATTTTTATCTCTGTCCAATATTTTCAGAGAGCAACATGAGCATTTTCTTGGACCTTTTTGGAGCAATTTTTATTTGGGTCATTTCCAAAAATGATTTTGAGGGTTTCACAAATCCCCATTTCAAGTTTAAATGGAATTTAAACATGATGCACAAATGACTAGCTAGCCTCGAGCATACCAGAACTAGGGATGTGACACCGAACCTGTGTAAACATCATGTCCCCAGCCTCCTGTTACCATTAGCCTTAGACGCACAGTTCGGGACCCCCTACCCGAGATCCGCCGGTTTTGACAACGACATTAGTGCTTTCATTGAGAGTTCCTCTGTGTCGTCACGATAAGGCTTGATGGCTCGTCTCATTGTCAAAGACAACATCACCGCCGGGGGAAGCCTGGCTTTAGGCGAAACTCTCCGGCTGGGCGGCTTCGTTATGACCGCCCGAATGTCCATTATGCCGACAATAACTTCTCAGGTCGTTAAAAATAGCCTCCACGTTGATTCGGAATTCTCCGAAGAGATGGATCCAATGGAGCTCTTCTCCCTCAATGAGATCTTGGATCACGTCGCCACCCTGGGCGTCGCTACGGACTATGACCGGATCGGGCTTAAACCCGATCAAAGGGAGATTCACTCTCCACCGGTCACCCATGAGATAGCGGTAGTGGAAGAGCATCATCCTAATTCTCCCTCCACTTTGAGGACGAACTGTGTCTGTATTTCCGAGCTCTTCAAGCCAGACACCCGCTCGCGGGAGTACATGACCCCGGTCCTGGACTCAGGATCGGGGGGCGGGCTGAAGAAGTTGGGCAATGCCCCAGAACCCGAGCCGTCAAGCTCGGAAGCTTCTTTGCCCCTGGGTCCTAGATTGGGTCGGGATTCGGACTCAAATCCGCCCACCCACCCAGATTTATCCAATATTTCCCATATCAGACAAGAGCCCCAATAAACATTACATCACTAGTGCGCCAGATTCCTCCTTGTGATAAACAGGGTCAAGGACTGTCGCGAGGTAGATGCAATCTCCCTCTTTTGCAAAAATTGCACGGACAAAGGGATTCTCAATGCTATAAGCCGCCGTGACATAGTACACTTCGCTGACTTAGCGGCCATAGTGCAAAAGTACTGCACGATGGAAAGCGCCTGGAAAACCCAAACAAGTTTCTGGGACAGTCCGGCTCTACCCAGATCCCCTGTCCGAACAAAAAGTGTAAACTCTCGTAAGTCACCCGATTCAAGTACCAAAACAATAAAACCCGCTGCAAGGCGCAGAACCGTATTGGAAGAATGGCTAAATGGGCCGTGCAAGATTCATAGCACACCGGATATTACGCCAATGCATAGCCTGAGATCATGTTGGATACTCCGGCAGATGGCAAAAAGCGGTGAAGATCTCCTCATAAAACATCCCGCCGGAGACAACAATACGGTATTTACAGTCTTCGAGACTTTTGCCTCAACTAATAGGTGAAAGCAAGCTCAGCGCAGCCTCGCAGAAGTTTGCCACATGGCAACAATAAACCCATGGAACGACACGGCTATAACCTACAATGCCAGTGATGAACACCAATTCCGGACAGTCCGAGCACCAGCCGCTTTGGTCCTTAGCCCAATCGTGGATGGCTTCAGGCTTACTAAAGTGCTCATGTACGGCGGAAGCGGACTAAACCTCATCTATGAGGAAACCCTCAACAAGATGGAAATTGACAAGAGCCACATTGAACGAAGCAGCACTACCTTCAGGGGAATCATCCCTAGTCGAGACGCACAATGCACGGGAAAAATCACACTTGATGTGGTATTCAGCACGCCGGAGAATTACAGGTCCGAAGAAATTACATTCCAAGTAGCCCCATTCAGTAGCGGATACCACGCCCTCTTAGGGCGGGACGCACTCATGAGTATTCAGGCTATACCCCATTACGGGTACATGAAGCTCAAAATGCCCGGGCCCAACAGAATCATCACTCTAGCTAGTTATCCGGACGTCGCACTCCGCATCGAAAATAAAACTGCCGCCCTCGCCCTGGAGGCATTATCAGAAGCCCTCGCGACCGAAGAGCTGACAACACTACGAGCAACAGTAGACAGAGACGATGTGATACTTGACAAGCGACCTAAATCCAGCTGCTTCAAGCCAGCGGACGAGATAGTCAAATTCCAGGTCCACCCAACAGACCCTTCAAAGACAGCTTCCATAGGGACACAACTGAACCCCACAATAGATGCCGCACTGCGAGACTTCCTACGTGAAAATTGGGATATTTTCGCCTGGCATCCTTCAGACATGTCGGGCATCCCACGCAGGCTGGCCGAACACAGCTTCAATATACTAAGAGGATACAAGCCAGTCAAGCAGACTCTTAGGCATTTCTGAGAGCCTAAGCGGCATGCCATGGGAGAAGAGCTAGCCAAGCTACTCGAAGCCGGATTAGAGACATCAAACATTCGGATTGGCTAGCAAACATGGTATTGGTACCAAAAAATGACAAATCCTGGCGCTTATGTGTCAATTTAAAAGACCTCAATAAAGCCTTCCCCTAAGGATCCCTTCCCCCTCCCCCGCATTGATCAGATAATCGATGCCACTGCAGGACATGATTCATTGTGTTTCCTCGATGCATACTCCGGATACCATCAAATCAAGATGGCGGAGTCCGACCAGGCTGCAACAGCCTTCATCACCCCGTACGGCCCCTTCTGTTTCAACCCCATGCCCTTTGGGCTAAAAAACGCCGGCGCAACCTATCAACGCATGATTCAGACATGCCTAGAAAAACAAATCGGCAAGACAGTAGAGGCCTACGTAGACGACGTGGTCATCAAAACAAGACACGTCGAAACCTTAATAGACAAATTGAGGCTTACGTTCAATAATCTCCGAACATACGACATCAAGCTCAACCCGGAGAAGTGTGTCTTTGGAGTACCCTCCGGAAAATTGCTCGGCTTCATCATTTCCAATAGAGGAATTGAAGCAAATCCGGCAAAAATCCGAGCTCTGTCACAGTTGGGTATCCCAACAGACCTCAAGCAGATCCAGAAACTAACTGGATGTGTGGTTGCCTTAAGCCGCTTTATCTCCTGCTTAGGAGAAAAAGCACTAGCCTTGTATCGCCTCCTTTGATGCACCGAACACTTCGAGTGGACGGATGCGGCCACGGCAGGGCTAGAAGAAATAAAGGCACTCTTGGCCACCAACCCAGTCCTGACCGCGCCAAATATGGGCGAACCCATGCTATTATACATATCCGCAACAAACCAAGTTGTGAGCGCAGTGCTCGTCATCGAACGAGAGGCAGACGGACACAAGTTCCCGCTCCAAAAGCCGGTATACTACGTGTCCACTGTCCTCAGTCCATGTAAATCTCGGTACCCACACTATCAAAAGATAGCGTATGCGGTCTTCATGGCATCCCGGAAACTACGACACTACTTTCAAGAGTGTTCGATCACGGTGGCCTCTGAAGTTCCACTCAATGACATAATAAATAACCACGACGCAACATGCTGCATTGCTAAATGGGCTATTGAGCTCCTTCCGTTCGACATAATATACAAACCACGACGGGCCATTAAGTCACAAGTACTAGCTGACTTCGTCGTCGAATGGATAGAAGTCGAACTCCCTAAAGAGTACGGTGTGTACTCAAATTGGATCATGCATTTCAACAGCTCCAAAATGCTGGCCGGATTAGGAGCGGGTATCGTCCTGACATCCCCCACCGGAGACACGGTACAGTACGTCCTCCAAATATTATTCACAGACTCCAACAATGCAGCCGAATATGAGGCTCTGTTGCATGGTCTTCGGATGGTAGTCTCCATGTGCATTCAATGCCTCAAAGTGCGCGGGGACTCAAACCTCGCAATATATCAGGTAAACAGAGACTTTGACGCCAAGGATCCGAAAATGGCAGCCTATCGCAATGCCGTCCTCAAAATGTCAGCTCGGTTCGAGGGGCTCGAATTCCACCATGTGGCTAGAGAAAACAACCAAGCGGCCGATATCCTCGCCCGCATCGGTGCTAGACGCGACCCTGCACCACCCAACATCTTCTTAGAAAGATTGTTCAAACCGTCCGTGGCATGGGAAGGGGAGTCCGGCACCATTAGTTCGACTCCGAACACAACTCCATGTTCTGAACCTTCTGACGTAATCGGAGGCTCTGCAACCGAAATAACATTTTCGGCCCACGAAATAATGGTTGTCATCGCCCCGTGGACCGAGCCCTTCTTGTCCTACCTTAATAGGAAGGAGCTCCCCGAGGACCAAAACGAGGCACGCTGCATCGTGCGACGCTCTAAAGCCTACAAAGTCCATGAAGGAGAACTCTACAAGAAGAGCGCCACCGGAGTGCTCCAATGATGCATCTCCGAGGAGGGAGGGCGGCAGCTCTTAGCCGAAATCCATTCCGGACTAGGTGGGCACCACGCGGCAGCTCGAGCTCTCGTAAGCAAGGCCTTTCAGACAGGATTCTACTGGCCGACAGCCTGGGCGGACGCACAGGACCTTGTCCAACATTGTGTTGGTTGTCAACTATTTGCCAGTCAGAGCCATATGCCCCCTACCGTTCTCCAAACGATCCCCATAACTTGGCCCTTCGCGGTCTGGGGGCTGATATCGTGGGACCCCTCAAAGGGGGAAGCCATAAGAAAAAAATACTTATTGGTCATGGTGGACAAATTCACCAAATGGATAGAAGCCAAACCAGTTAAAACGGTCGAATCCGGACCAGTGATAGACTTCATATCGGAGGTTGTACACCGTTACAGTGTCCCCCACAGTATTATCACCGACAACGGCTCAAATTTTATAGCCGAGGAGGTGAAAGCCTGGTGTAGCAAAATGGGCATTAAGCTCGACTACGCCTCTGTCTATCACCCCCAAACGAATGGTCAGGTCGAACGTGCAAATGGTCTTATTATGAGCGGCATAAAACCCAGACTAGTGCAATCCTTGAAGGAATCAGACATGCATTGGGTCGAGGAACTCGACACCGTACTCTCGGGGCTGCGGACCACGCCGAATCACACCACCGGATACACACCATTTTTTGTGGTGTACGGTGTAGAAGCAGTGCTGCCCTGCGATATAATTCATGACTCACCTCGCGTGCGCATGTATGAAGAGAAGGAAGCCGAGCTAGATCGGCAGGACAACTTAGATGCATTGGAGGAGGAGCATGATGTTGCTAAAGCCCATTCTGCATTCTATCAGCAATAGGCTCGAAGGTATCAAAGTAGAGAAGTACGGGCCAAAACTTATAACATTGGCGAACTCATTCTACGACTACCTGAGAAGAAGAAGGACAAGCTCAAACCCAAGTGGGAGGGTCCCTTCATCATTGATGAAGTTCTCACCGGAGGAGCGTACCATTTGTGCAACGCCTCTGACAACAGACTCGAGCCGAACCCATGGAACGCGGCCAGACTCCCGAGATTCTACGCCTAGCACCGAACCCAGTGTTCGTCTCCTCATCTCCGCTTCTTCGATTATATTCTTTTTCCTCCTCTCTCGCCCCTTTTTTCCTTTTTTTATATACATACATCCTTAAAACTGTACGGATGCCCTGAGAACTCCGGCCGCATTATGCGCGCGCACTATACCTGGGGGCTTCCTATTCGGAAGCTATATATATAATCACTTTAATGGCTTCTTGCCAAGCCACATATGCATTTTTCTTTCCATATGTGCCTTTTCTTCACCATTATATGCATCGATATGACTTAAGTTTTGGCCATGCTGGGTTGCCTGGCTCTTGTATTTATGCCCTACATTCCCGTTAATTTGGCTAGGGCATAAGGGGAGAACCTTTGTGATTGTTACCGCCGATTGAGCCGGATGTGTAGCGCATACTGGGTGAAGCCGAAAGCTAGCATTCTTAAGGGAATATTCAGTCGTTGAACAAAAGATGTTCTCGTTCCTAACAACGAAAATACCCAGATGTTTTGTTTCCTGCGCTTTCGCTCGCAGTTCGGACATGCACATCGATGCATGCGTACCCAGAGAAAGGAACCCCTAACGGAACTATTCTATCTGGAAGATGTTTCTTACTATCCATGTAATATAACATAACTAGTTGGGTACTTGTCTTTTCACGCACTTATGACCCCTACGCCTGGTTTCCACGCATGCCCCGGTTTTTCATAACTGTGTGGGTATTCGGATACACCCCGGACTGTCGGATCCGGGGGCTAAAGCGAAAAGGTCCACCATGACAAATGATTTTCAATCCGGCTAGAAAGTACACGAGCCCATTCAAAATTACATAATCATACTGACTGGCTATACTCTTCCTCTATACCATCCAACATGCTGTCTAGCTTACAATCCTGCTAGGAATACTTTGCAGATAATGCTACTTGATCATATACTAACATAAGGGGTAACTCTTGTCCATCTGGCCCCAGCCGGTCCGACTTCGGCAATATGGTTCGGGTCAGCCTTGGTGCATCGCGTCTTCACCATGGCCCAAGCTTCTCTCGCACCTTGCCGGCAAGCTGATATCTTCCATAGTCAGAAACGCCGCCGTGCTCCTTTAGGCATCTCTACAAGTTCTCCCATGCCTCCTGGCAGGGAAGCGGACGGCCACAAATCCTGGGAAATACCCTGCATCACCTGCCAAGCTCGTTCGTGCAGTTGTGAAAGCTCTTGCAGCATATCGCCTGCAGACCCGGGCATCTCCTCTTCAGGGCGTCCCATCAACATACCTGCAGACATAACTCTGTCAATACGCCTCCTCGCCGAACTATACTACAGTTCGTTCAAGCACTTTCTATAAATACCACGTCGAAGCCTACAGTTCTCCTTCACGGAATCCGCGAGCTGAGCCCAAACATCTTTCAATTTGACGCTCAGTTTGAGATTAGCATCTTGCAGCTTATTCTTCTCCTAAATAGACTGCGTTAGTACGCGTTCGCTCGCCTTCAGCTGACTTCACAGATGCAGCTCATTATCTCCCATAATCTCCGGATTTCCTCCGAGGTTGTCTGCCAAATCTTTCGTCAGCTTTATAAAACATGTCGAACACACAAACTGGCAGAATGAAACTCTTACCAGAAGAAGCCTTTTTGGATCCCCCTTGTTCGGCTACATTAGCCTTCATTTGGGCCTTACACTCCTCCAGCACTTGAGACAACTGGGCATTCTTCTCTACGAGAACTTGTGCATTTACATGATCCCTAAATCAGTTGTGCCAACTATTTCAAGTCTCAGGGGATACTATTACACACACTTATTTATTCTCTTACCCGTATATCCTTGACATACTGGTCTGTTGCTTTGGCAAGTCCATCTTCAGCGGCACGGATATAGGCGTGTCCGGAATTGAAGGCATTGAACGCCTCTTTGGAGAAAATACCACCACGGAGTACGGTTCGTCGGCGCCGATGATTCATGGCGCTCTCTACTTCTGAATTTGTGTTGGAAAGCATATCCGTATCCTCCGCAGGAGGACAGTTCGGCACTGTCCCCACGTCAGCCTCCGCCCATGAACCCGGTCCGAGAATCCGGCTGCTGGACGCATGGCCGGTAGGGTCCCTGGACATAGTCCGGTGTTTCCTGTCGGGGCATAGTTAAAATTGTCACGCCTCGACAAAAAGACCAAATAAACCACGGAGCAAGTTTAATGCATACCTCTACGTCTGCGTATCCCTCCTAACTGCCTTCCTTTTAAGCCTACCTTGTCTAGGCGCCTCTTGCTGAGAGGCCCCTGCGGGATACGCATGACGTCCCGACCGCCGTTTCTATAAAAAGTGCGGCATGTGGTCATAAGGTACGGCTATCGGCGTACAAAACTAGGGGCATATCTTTTGACCCCTTTACTTGTGCACGGGCAGTCAGAGCCACCTGCCGCGACCACACAAGAGCAAGGCAAGAGAGGGAAGCCGGAGAAAAGCCAAAGCCACAAGGACAAGCAAAGCAAACAACAAGGAACCAAGACCACGAAGGCCGCGCGGGCAATGCAGGTTGCCCCGGCAAGGATCCTTGCCCGGGGCAGCCTCAGCAGCCCCGGCAAGACCCTTGCCGGGGCAGCTCGTCCACACCCGCAGAGCGAGCCACCTTCGAGCCTACCAACGCTGAGCAGTCGCGTTGGGACAGGGTTCGGGAGGCACCCCCTTGGTGGCATGCAGATCTTTGTGAAGACAAAGAGCTATCAAGATCAAAAGAGGATAGGAAGGCAACCATCCCCATCGAAGAAACCCACAGGGCTCCCCGGCAAGATCCTTGCCGGGGAAGCTAGCGCGCCACGGCAAGACCCTTGCCGGGCCAGCCGGCAAGGCCATCGCCCAGCGCGCCGGCAAGGCCACTGCCAGGCCCACACCAGCCAAGTTCCTGCCGCCTTTCATACGCAGCCACCGACCCAACCAGCTGGGCACGCCCTGCGTTGCAGCATGCAAATCTTCATGGAGACTCCACCACCGCGCCACCTCAGCTGCCTGCCTACCTACATGGCGTTGCATGTGTTGCTGGCCGGGGTGCGTGTCGAAAACAGGAGGGGCGGCGACGGACGGGACGGGCCTCACCCCCGTCCCCCGATAAAAGTGAAGGACACCTAAGCCCCACATTTAATGCGTTTCGTCCTGTAATGCTAGCGATAACCACGCAACACTATAACGCTTTTCACCTCCTGTGTGCTACTGTGGCAGCCCCTTTCGCCTATAAAAGGAGGCCCATGGCATACTGAGGGGGGATTCGGCTCTTTGGAACCACGCAGCACCCAGAGCTAGTTCGAGAGCTGTAGAACACTAATACAACCACCAAAGCAGGATCATAGGGTTTTACGCATCTTTGCGGCCTGAACCTGGGTAAATCCCCTTTGTGCTATCCAATAGTCCCGCTCTTCTCACGATTCCGCGCCCCGCAACCGCAAAAGGGATTCCAGTGATCCCATAGGTGTCGTTTCCCACGAGCATCTTTGGCGCACCAGGTAGGGGGCGCAAATTGCGAGGATCTAGCCTAGGGGTAGGCCTAGCAGTTCATCATTGCCACGGCGCCTGTGGAGAAAGCGACAAAGAGGGCGGCGGTGCCCGTTGACGTGAAGGATGCCGAGGCGGCGACGAAAGAGCTAAGTCATGCTAAACTTTAAATTTTTATCCTTAAATATAAGGTTGTTATCCTCGATGGTTCGGCCTATGTATGAGAAACTTGTACGCGAAGGGGCCCTCCTGCGATTGGCAACACCCTTGTTCTGTTTCGAGCCCGCTCAACAGTTCAAGCGGCCACGTCGAGAGCGGCAGGGTAGCCTCCCGCCGCCAGCTACACTCTCGTTTCTGACTCGAGTCAAGCTCGACAGATCGAGCGGCCGCGCTGGCGGCGGTAAGGTGCTTTGCCGGCAGCAAGCACACCCGACAGGCTAATGCTGATCCATCCTCAAGACGCCGCCGTAAGTTTCCGTGCTGGCAAAGTTACCCAGTCGACGTGGGGCATACATACAAAGGAAAATCCAATAGGAAAATAACATGCATAGTTTCAGGGGTACTGCAGAGTTATATTACATAAATTGCCGCTGCGGTTCTAACTAAAGATAGCACTGTCTTGGTCATGAACCTACAACGGCGGTAAGAAACAAGGTGCTCAGTCCCAGCGCCGGCCCTCCAACCTCTTGATTTTGTCGATGCGGCTCAGGATGGGCTGGATACGCTTGTTGAGCGCTGCGATGTCAGCATCCTCCGGCAAGCTCTTCAGCACCGCTTCGAAGTCGAGGTCAGGATGCCAGTGCGCTATCTTAATGAGCACCCTGGTTATGGCCCCCTGGCAAAGAATCCGGGATTGTTCGGCAAGGGTGACCGCCCGGTTGGAGTGGAGCCACTTCAAGGCACCAACGACCCTCTCAAAGTATATGGTCAGGTTGGCGTTGGGGCTCAGGTTCACTTTCGGGCGTACTCCATGCCCGGCACCCCCATGATGGCCAGCTGGTCGGAGACCGAGTTTGCAATAGCGGCGAGGTGCTCGAGCCAGAGTTTCTCACCCGCCTTGTGATCCTTGAGGTTGGCGGTCTCGTTCCTCAGCAGTTGCCTCTCCGTCTCCAGCTCCTTTGTCAGGAGTCCCTCTCGGGTCAAGGCCCCCGACAGCACCTCCTCAAGTTCTTCCAGCTTCAGCTTGTGATCTTTGGTGGAGGCGTTGGCCTCAGAGAGCTCTCCGGACTTGCCAATGATGTCGCCATACGCCTCTGTCAGGGCGCCATTGAGCGTGTCCTTCTCCTGGGACAGCTTCAGAGTGTGGTCTTGCAGCTCCTTCACCTTGCCGGCGTGAGCCTGAGCAAGGGCGTTGAGTGCCTCCTGATGCCTCCGCTCTAGCTCTTGGGTCCGTTGCAGGACGAGCTTGTCCACTTCTTCATCCTTGCTACGGAGAGTGGCGGCAAGTTTCTCCTCGCGCACGGCAAGGTCCTCCTCCTGGGACCTCAGGACGGCCTCGTGCTGGGACCGGACGGCCGTGGCCTCATCGGCCAGCCTCTTCACCGTTTCCTGGGCCTTCTCGATGTCGGCCAGCCTCATGGTGAGCTCTAGGTCACGCCTGGCCAGCTCTCCCTGTGCGGCCTTCAGCTTGTCCTGAGCCTGGCGCCACCAACCTTGTGCTTCGGCGACACGCTCCTCGAAATCTGCCTCCACTTTCTCCACCACCGCCGTCTTGGACTTGGCCTTGTCCAGGTGAGCGCGGTGGAGAGCCTAGAGTTTCCGGAAGTTGGCGCCCATGGCCCGGAGCAGCGGCTCCTCCTGGGATCCATCACCGTCGATGCTTGGTCGTCGACAACATCGAAACCGGCAGCGGCAAGCACTTCGTTTGTCAAGCAACTCACCCTCGACGGGGGCTCTGGAGCTTGACAAGCCTGGAAGGTGGACGAAGAGATCATCGCTCACCTTCAGATACTTGCCGGAGCCAGAGGCGGCGGAGGAAGAGGGCTAGTCATCGACCACCGTCTCCTCGACAGTGGCCTTGCCGGTCCCTTCGACAGGCCCATTGCTGGGCTCCTCGGCACGCTCCTCGTCAGGGCCTTCAGTGGGCCCCTTGGCGGCGTCTTCAGCGGTGCCCCTGGCGCTCTCCTCGGTAGCAATCTTCTCTGCCTCCGCCGCGGCCTCCGCGGCGACGTCCTCGATGGTGGTGTCCACATCCTCCGAAGAAGGGCCTGAACACCAAGAAAGAGACAGGGTGGAGCCAAGATCGAAAGCCGGTGAGGAAAAGAGAAAAATAAGAATGTGAACAAAGAAAAAGACGGGCAGCCTACCTGCACCAGGCCAAGAGGCGGAGGCCCTTTCTCCGCCAAGTTCCGGTGCTGAAAAAAAGCCACCGGCACCTGCGTTCTCCTCTTCCTCCTCCATGTGCATGGCCTCGGGGCTTGGTGCCCTTGCCGGGGACGCCCCACAGGGCGGTGTGGTTGACAGAGGAGGCACGATAGGAGAAGCCCTTCGTGGCTCCCCTTGGTGCCGCTCCTCTCCTGCATCGACGGCATGGTTAGCACTGAAGTGCCCCGCATAACGCACGCTGATGGAGGGTGGGTGATGGACTCACGCTGGGGGCTGGGTAGGGGGCTGCTCTCCGGGCTGCTCAACACCACCAGTGGCGTGCCGGAGGTGCCTGCCGGGGGCTGGTTACTCGCCGACCTCCGGGCCCTCTTCATCCATTGGGCCAGCGTCTCCACGTCCCTGCAAAATGGAGTCAAGTGAGTGGCACCGCCAGGGGATGTGCGAAGAATGAGGGAGGAAAGAAAAGGCTTACTCATCATTTCCGTCCTCCTCCTCCTCCTCCTCCTCTGGTGCCTTCCTTTTCCTTGCTAGGCTGGGTGACCCAAAGTATCTATCCGGGCTGAGGGGCCTGAAGTCAAAGGCAATCCTCGCGCCAACATCTGCCGACGGTGGGGAGGGCGGTGGCATCTGGGCACGCCTGGACGACGAGGAAGCAGGTGTCTTCCTCCTCACTGCCTCGGCCTTCGCCGCCTTCTTCGTCACCGCGGCCCTCGTCTGGCGCGTCGCCGCTCCCTGCGCCAGCCGCAGCTACGCGGCCCAGCCAGGGCGAGCCGGCTCGCTGGAGGCAGCCCGCCGCAGAACTCGCCCCCTCTCGGTGGCCGGAGGGACGGAGGCCGCAATCTCCTCCTCCTCATGTTCCTCCGAAGCCCCGTCGACGACGTCCTCGACAAGGGGGGCCCCGGCGCAGGCGCCGCTGGCCTCCCCAGCGGCCGCCGCCCACCGGGAAAGCTCCACCTCCTCCGGTTCCGCCACGGCATGGTCCACCGTGCCGCCGGCGTTGCCGGTCTCCTCGGCAAGCAGTGCCGACTCCTCGGCAAGCCTTGCCTCCCGCAACCTGCGGGCGATATAGTCCAACTCCACCTGATAAGTGTCCTGGACGAGCAGCGGCTCGTCAGTGACATATGCCTCGTGCAAAGTGTCAAAGAACTCCTACACCCTGAGCTCATCAGGCTCGATCCAGCTCAGGTCGAGGCCATGCGCGTTGAAGAGCGGCATCATGGCAATGATATCCGACCGGCGAGAGTTGTTGCTGAGCGGGACAACCCCCGTCGGCAACTTGAAGACGAGCTCCTTGTCCACCTTGCCGGCCTTCGCGGCAGCCCTCGCCACCTTGGCAGACCGCTCCACCTCGCCCTCTTCATTAACCTTGAGCTGTAAGATTCGCTAGCAAAGATGAGCATGCCTCAGCACTGTCAGATTATGGTCGAGGCCGGGGCGGAGCCGCATGATATCAGCGGCATTCACAAAAAGCCAGGCCGGCCTCCCCTTGTCGCGCAGAGGGGCAATCCGGCAGCGGATGAAATCCGCGCCGATTATCTCAAGGGTGAGCCCGGCCCGTGTTAGCCCGAGGATCCTGGTGGTGGCGACCGTGAGCTTCACGTCGTCGGCGTCGACATCACCCCAGTCCTTACCACGGACCAGCGCCACCTGACGGACCTCACAGAACACCGGCGGTTTCTCCTCCCTGATATAGCACCACCAGCCCCGCCACTCTTCCCACCTCTCCTTCATGGCGCCGTCCGGGTATGCTCCTTTGGCCTTGGGATCCAAGTGACGCTGCCGGTGATAGCGCCTCCCTTTTGGATCCGAGGAGAGAAATAGTGGCGGAAGAGCGCCGTGCTGGGATGCACCCCGACAAAGCCCCTACAAAGGTGTGCGAAAAGGGCCATACATGCCACGGCATTCGGGGTGAAGTCCAGGAGACGGAAGCCAAAGGTGTACATGATATCCTTGAAGAAATCAGAGAAAGGGGGGCAGAGCCCACAGGAGAAGTAGTCGACGAAGAAAGGATACCGATTTGGGGAACGCCCAGTGCTGGCAGGGACGACATGTGTGGCCGGGTGCCCCGTTGTCTCTCCCCCCGTCTTCACGCCCCACAGGGTCTTGAAGTACTCCCGGAGCATGGGCACATCGCCTGTCGAGGGGAAGAGGGCGAACTGCGCCCGTCGCGCCACGAGCTCACTCTCCGACGGCTCCGCCGCGCCGGCATCCTTGGCCACCCCCTTTCCTCTCGAAGATTTGGGCGCCATTGCAGTCACAGAGGCAAGGATGGCAGAAACGCGTCAGCGATGAACAGAAGCAGGGGGCTCGAGGGAGAAGAAGGGGGGCGGCGGTTTCAAGATGGAGGGAGGCGCGGGAAAGGGGAAAAGTGAGCAGCGTGCCCGCAGTTATCCCTTTTTACGGGGAAGAAACAGGCCGCCTCCTTTCCCATTAACTGCGACGCGATGCATGCGTGCGGTCGCCATCCCACGCATGCCTCACACGTCATGCATGCGCACGACCCCCACGTCGCGCGTTCAACGTGGGTCGTGGGGAAGCGCAGCGAGTGGAACAGTGGCCGCGGTAAAATCCGCCTCAACTGCCCGCGCACCGTTCTGGGCCTGGCCCAACAACGTGTTGCGCTTATGTGTGACCCAGGCCCGGGGGCTCCTGTCGGTGTACAAAAGTAGGGGCCTAGCTTTTGACCCCTTTACTTGTGCATGGGCAGTCAGAGCCACCTGCCGCAACCACGCAAGAACAAGGCAAGAGAGGGAAGCCGGAGAAAAGCCAAAGCCACAAGGACAAGCAAAGCAAACAACAAGGAACCAAGACCATGAAGGTCGCGCGGGTGATGCAGGTTGCCACGGCAAGGATCCTTGCCGGGGGCAGCCTCAGCAGCCCCGGCAAGACCCTTGCCGGGGCAGCTCGTCCACTCCCGCGGAGCGAGCCACCTTTGAGCCTACCAATGCTGACCAGTTGCGTTGGGACAGGGTTCGGGAGGCACCCCCGTGGTGGCATGCAGATCTTTATGAAGACAAAGAGCTATCAAGATCAAAAGAGGATAGGAAGGCAACCATCCCCACCGAAGAAACCCACAGGGCTCCCCGGCAAGATCCTTGCCGGGGAAGCCAGCGCGCCACGGCAAGACCCTTGTCGGGCCACCCGGCAAGGCCATCACCCAGCATGCCGGCAAGGCCACTGCAAGGCCCACACCAGCCAAGTTCCTGCCACCTTTCATACGCAGCCACCGACCCAACTAGCTGGGCAGGCACCTGCGTGGCAGCATGCAAATCTTCGTGGAGACTCCACCACCGCGCCACCTCAGCTGCCTGCCTGCCTACATGGCGCTACATGCTTTGTTGTATGGGGCGTGTGTCAAAGTCAGGAGGGGCAGCGACGGACGGGGCGGGCCTCACCCGCGTCCCCTGATAAAAGTGAAGGACACCTAAGCCCCGCATTTAATGTGTTTCGTCCTGTAATGCTAGCGATAACCACACAACACTATAGCGCTTTCCACCTCCTGTGTACTACTGTGGCAGCCCCTTTCGCCTATAAAAGGAGGCCCATGGAATACTGAGGGGGGATTCGGCTCTTTGGAACCTCGCAGCACCCAGAGCTAGTTCGAGAGCTGAAGAACACTAATACAACCACCAAAGCAGGATCGTTGGGTTTTACGCATCTTTGCGGCCCGAACCTGGGTAAATCCCCTTTGTGCTATCCACTAGTCCCGCTCTTCTCACGATTCCGCGCCTCACAACCACAGAAGGGATTCCAGTGATCCCATAGGTGTCGTTTCCCACCGACAACGGCAAAACGAAGGAATCCTTTCGAAAGGTTGGAACCCTGACATTACTTACATGCGACACGGGAAGCAGTCCGGGATAATCCACGATGATCACCACTAAAGAGCCGCCACTACTTTCCTGATAGAAGGTCCCGTCGATGAAATCCATGGATATGTCCGGATCTACTTCGAGTCCGGGGTCGAGAGCCCGGCCGGGATCATCTGGCTGCGGAGAAGGGCTGTTGAATTCTTTTACAGCCTTCCTGAGTTCCTGTTTTTGAGACAGCAAGGTAAATAATGGTGGTCGAAAAGGTAAGAACGAATAGAGTCGAGTAGCAAATAATGACTTACCCAGCTTCGGGGGTTGTCCATGGAAAATCCATCCCGCGGTTTAATGCGGAGGAACTCCTCTTCTTCTCCCTTGTACAATTCGGATAGTATCTTTGCCAAAGATGTGGCAGAGTCCGGACCTTTGCGACCACAGTGGGAGGCATCGTCTTCTCCATTGAAGTGCCACATGGGTTTTCCCCTATATTGAAGTGGCTGCACTCCCCTTATAATGCATATTGACATAACTTTAGTTATTGTCAATCCTGATTTGTCCAGGGTTTGTATCCGGCTCATCAGATAGAAGACTTCCCTATTTTCCTCCTCCTGGGGGCTCCGAGGGCGCCAGCTTTGGCGTTTCTTCAGCGAAGTATTGGTGGACTCAGGAAGGCCTGTCCGGACTGGATCTGGAAGGGGCACGTCATCAACATAAAACCACTGCAAGGGCCAGTCTTCGGACGCCTTCTTGGGAGTACCGTACAGGTATCATGTCTGGGCGACGCGCCATATTTCGGCTCCGCCCACTAGATATATAGATCCCTCCTGGTTGCGTGGGACGAGGCAAAACAACCTCTTCCATAGCTTGAAATGAGCTTCGCAGCCCAGGAACAGCTCGCAGAGGGCAACGTACCCCGCAATGTGCAGTATGGAGGCGGGGGTAAGATTATGCAACTGGAGACCGTAAAACTCCAGGAGCCCACAGAGGAATGGGTGGATGGGAAACCCGACGCCTCTTAGCAGATACGGGACAAGGCATACCCGCTCCCCCAGAGATGGGTTGGGAAGTCTCTCCGTTTGCTCCCCGCCATTATAGGTGGATATTCCGGATCGGACAGGGACCATGTATGAGGGCGGAAGAAACCCTTTGGTCTGCATCTCTATTAGGTGGCTATGCGAGATGGAACACTTTTCCCAATCCCCTAGCTTCGAGCTGGGGGAGCGGCGAGCAGGGTTGCGGCGACTGGTCATGATGGGATGGCCTCTTTTGGGCGCGCTCTGCGGAGTGCTTACTCGGGGGAAGATGGTGTGATTTGGATATGAAGATCCCCGTCTCCTCAAATAGGCGGCTCACCTACGGGGTTAGGGTGTCAAATGCAAAAATGCCCCGGCCCCTCGTCTTCGATTGACACGTGGAGGTGGCCATTATTGAAGCACAGAAGCCGAGGAGTACAACCTTATGGGGAGGCCAGACACTATTTGCTACAACGGGTGCACCGGATCTGGAGAAGAACCCGCCTTGCAATGCCGAAGACAATCTGCGCGCCGGACTCATCGTCATTAAAGCCTGGTTCGGGGGCTACTGAGGGAGTCCAGGATAAGGGGGTATCCGGACAGCCGGACTATATACTTTGTCGGACTGTTGGACTATGAAGATACAAGATAGAAGACTTCATCCCGTGTCCGGATGGGACTCTCCTTGGCGTGGAAGGCAAGATTGGCGATCCGGATGTAGATCTCCTTCTTTGTAAACCGACTCTGTGTAACCCTAGCCCCCTCCGTGTCTATATAAACTGGAGGATTTAGTCCATAGGACATACAGTCATCATCAAAAATCATATCATAGGCTAGCTTCTAGGGTTTAGCCTCTTTGATCTCGTGGTAGATCAAATCTTGTAATACTCATATCATCAAGATCAATCAAGCAGGAAGTAGGGTATTACCTCCATCGAGAGGGCCCGAACCTGGGTAAACATCGTGTCCCCAGCCTCCTGTTACCATTAGCCTTAGACGCATAGTTCGGGACCCCCTACCCGAGATCCACCGGTTTTGACACCGACAGTGGGGAATGAAACCACGGACTCGTCGCTGCAACGCACCCTCGTCAGCCAAATGAAAATGAAATACTTCACGTCAGACACTCACGCTCACGCTGTCAAAGCATGCTAATGCATGCACGTCGCCCTCTAAATCAAAGTCCTGCTCATGGCGCAACGTAAACGGCAAGCCCATCACCCATGCGTCCCGGCGGTGCCTGACATTACTGTTTAGACGTTTGATGGAGGCCTACGGGAACGCCGAGCATGTATTCACCTAACACAACACCAACGGTCATACTCGGAGCGCCTTGCTCATGTATATCGTCCATCACAAGGACAATCTATAAAACAACCTAGCTAGAGAGGGTACTATGCTAGTATGGTACGGAGTATGTACTATCGTGAGCGACCGATCTTAGTGCCACTTCACACCGAAACCCCTTCCATCGCTAGAGCACGCTTCCCACCTGAAACCTTCACCGTCTCTCTAGAACTTCAATGCCGCATTCACCGGACTTAACTGCAGGTGCAATTGGTGTGTCGCTGACATGCAGGCCAGATGCCCGTTGGGCCCACATGTCAGTAACCCAACGCATCTCCAGTTAAGTCACTGAAGCAGCGTCCGCATTCACGCCCGACGAACCTACTCTAGTGCTCGTTGTCCATCCGTCTACCGCAGCTCATTGCCATTCGCCCGCTATATTAACTTGAACCCCAGCTCCCAGCCATAGCTAAAGACCCACACTTATTCTCCTCCGGCCCTTCCTTCTGTCTGCACCACTCGAACCATGGCCTCCTGGCGCTCCGAAGCTCTCTTGGACGTACTGTCGCTGGAGCAGACGAGGGACATCGGCGGCTCCGCTTCAGGCGCGCTCCAAAGCTCTCTTTGATGTACTGTTGCAGGAGCAAACGAAGGA
>NC_041393.1:17834469-17853475 GCF_002162155.2 Triticum dicoccoides | reverse complement strand
CCTCTGCCGCCATGACAACGAAGCCGGCGCGCGTGCACGGGCGCAGCCGGCAGCGAGGAAGAGTAGTACACGGTAGGTCGCCGCCGCTCTGGTCCCAGGAAGGCCACCACTACTCCACTTAGTCGACGCCAAGCTTGGTGGGGTAAACATTGGCGGCCAATTAGCCGCTTGCCTGCGACGTGGAGGCGTAAATCTTCAGAACCTTGTGCTCCAGAGGAGGAGGTTATCGAGGCGGATGAGGAGGAGGCAAAGGCAATGGCCGGCTTTCTCAGGTTCATGGCCGAACATGGTGGTCGTGCCTCCGTGATCGTTTAGATTAGGTTTATAGTAGGTTTTAGTATGGTTTGTGTGAAATATGTAATGAATTTCGTCCAGTTTGTAGGAAAAGTTTTCAAAATGTAATCAATTTCATCCGGTTAATTTGAAATTTGCTTTGCTTGCATTAATTTCGTCCGATTAGTTCATATAGTTGTCGAGAGGTATGCAGGAAGCATCGGATGGCATCCATCAGTGTCCTCGGACAGATGCCGGTGTAAATTTGTGGGCCAGTGCTGGAGATGCCCTAACTATCATGCTATAATCGCTAACAGACCTCCATTATTTGGCAGGGAACAGTTATCCCTCAATCAAAATCAGATCCACGGTGTTTCACACTCCTCCCAGGTAAGAGTCTAAACTCTTGCTTACATAAAAATGGAGCAAGTGGACGGCACTGTAGCATGTCATATCACTCGAACTAGCCCGCCTAACAAGAGGGAAAGCACCGCCCTTGTCATTTTGTTCTAGATTTCGATCGATCGATCGCGCGAAAATGTTACGCTTCACAAGTTCTAAAGGAAAAGGCTGCACACTTACGACTCGTACGCGTCGCACCCCCAACAGTCCGGCTCGCACGCCGCTCACCAGAAGGGACACACGTTGTCTTGCAATTTCACTGACATGTGGGACTGTAATTGAATAAACCGTCGATAGCCGAAATCTAATCGCTCGGTGGGTGTCGGCTGAGAAGAGAGAAACGGGGGAGGGAGAAGAGATCGCCTGCCCACCGCGCACGGATTGCAAGAAATATCTGGTGATAATCTGAGGTGGGCCATGATGGAGTCCGGACCGCTTCCGGAGCCCGCTCTGACCACCCTGGCCCCTCAAGATGCCAGCTGCTCGCCGCATGCATAGCAAGTAGTCCCCGCTTATGTGGAGGAGAGAGAGGCATTGACAAAGTCAAGGAGTAACAGTGGAGACAATAGCTTTCATCAAAAATAAACAATGAATACTCGTTGCTCGTCCTCTATATCGGAAATAATACTTTCATTCGCTGACATGTGGGACGCCGACCATCCTTGTCCACCTACCATGCACAAAATTATCCTGGTCTACCCCAGTCGTATTGCAGGCCTAACCTGTCCCACTGTAAGTTGTTCGAACAAAGGAACCATCATGACTTCGTTGAATTCCGCTTCTTCAAGGAAACTTACTGTACCCGCAATACTTCTACCACACGCGAAGACTGGACCGCACTGTACCACGTCATATCACTGAAACCACTAGGCCAAACTAGCCCGCCTAGGTCATCTATTTTGGAACAGAGGGAGTACATCTCTGCACTGCTATGATTTTGTGTCATACGTCTCTGTACTTTTGCTACGATTTTCCTACCCTATGAACCAAATGAGGCCTGAATGTATCTGTGTCGACTATTGTCTGATCGATCGCTAAGCCTACAATTTTAGGAGCTACGGCTATTGGTCGATCGACGACGGATAAGTATAAGCGTACTACGAGCTCTTCAGCCCCAACGTTTCTCTTTGGTGAGTGTTTTGCAAGTACTATAGCTCGCCCAATAGCTAGCCTACTAACACCAACAATCATCAAACAAGCCCTGCTGATATGATAAACAATTCAAACTTACATCTAAGCATGCCATATATTACATCAAAAGCCGGTGAGGATACATCTGTTTCCATAACACGGAGAGGGTTCGCATGATTCACAATCAAACAAAAGTAGCCAGTACCGCCCACACAAGACAGTGCACTAGCCCTAAGATTGTTTGATAACACACATCGTTCTGGTAATTAAACACGAGGCAATGCAAACTACCCTGAAGGATTAGCGCGACCAACTATTTCTTGTCATCGATCTCTCGGGCAATGACCACAGCACGGATAGCGGCATGGGAATCGATCTCTAGGGCGATGTCCATGGGACTGACCGCGACATCGGAATCGATATCTGGGGCGATGTCCATAGGATGGACAGCGGCATCGGAATCGATCTCTGGGGCGATGCCAACAGGACGGGCGGCGACATCGAAATCATCAAGGACGTCCACCGGCACCTGCACATCCCTAACATATTAGCAAGCACATTGCAAATAATCAAAAACCACAACTATGGTACTAAGCCATTATTTTTTACCTTGTGAAGCTCACCGGGGGATCTCATCCCTCCGGGGGCCATCTCCTCGTCCTCTATGGGGGCCATCACCTTGCCAAGGGAATACTGCTTCTCAACGGCGACTATCTCCTCAAACTCGGCCTTGAGCCTCACATAGGTGGCCATGAGAGTTCCTAGGGTAGGGACAGTGGGGCCCTTGCCATTCTTCCAACTTTCTTTGAGGAGTTCGTCCACCAACATCGTCAACTCTTTGGCCAGTGCTTGTTTCTTGGAGTTCTTCATCTCTATGGGTTGGCCCGCCAACATGGTCAACTCGTTGGTCGGTGCTCGCTTCCTGGAGATCACTGTCTCCCGTGGGTTGTCCGCAGGCAACTCTTTGCCTAGTGTTCCAGGATCCATCAATGAAGTGACAAACAAAAACCAATCGAAAGGAAACCACAATCGCAATGAAAACGGGAAAAGAATAGGATGTCAGAATCGGTCGGTGCTTCGCAAAAAGAAGATTCTTGGAATGAAAATATAGCAGCATAACTGATTCGCCCACCTTTCATTCGTCAGTACAGAAGAAAAATGGCAGAAGTGAGTAGCCTGGAGTGAGGTTTTCTTCAAGAAAGGGAAGAAAGGGCTTGAACGAGAGTTCCAGTGAAATGATGGTTGCTTCGTCCAGTCCAACTTGGAGGCCACCTCACCACTGCTGGTAAAGGTGTGGGTTTTGTGATATGACGGGTCATGACGGCCACACCGGGTGACAGGTGAGTCTCGACTGTAGCACCTCACTGTGATTTGCTCGATGGCACGCGGGCCCGGATGCTTTGAAATGTCCCGCATGTAGATAGAGCAGCTAGTCATATAGGAGTGCTCAATACTTGTTCACCGCGACCAAGGCAGAGAGGAAAACTAGAGAACTACGTAATTAATGCATGAGTTTAATTAGAGTAGTTTTGTAAAGTACGAGATATATTCCTCCAATCGCAAAATGCCTTGGTCCATGAGATTTGAGATTTGAGCCCTATAAACCAGAAGGGCGGGAGTACTGCACGCGGTGTAGTCTAGTCACTTGTTGAAATCTCTAGAAAGGCAAATACTCCTTTCCGGTTTACAGGGCTATACTACCCCCTCCGTCTAGGTGTGTAAGACTAGCCACAATGGTGAGTAACATACACTAGTAACATACACATATCCCTAGACTTTGTTACTGCCTTCATAGTGGATACATAAGTGTGGTAACATGCAAAGCTTCATTTATTAGGTTATAGACTCATATTGCATTGGGGCATGTGATGTTACAGTAACTAGCTAAGTTACTATAACTACCTCTATCCTCATTAACTCATTGCCACATAAGCAAATTTGCTGAGTTGGACTCGATGTTACTGCTGAAGTTACTCCCACTGTGGCTAGTCTAAGTCATCTTACAAAAACCAAAGTCCCAAAACATTTAGGCACGGTGCATTAACTTCTACCTTGTTTCTTGTTTCTTGACATATCAACCAATAAGAGATGAGAGGTGTGCATGCTTTTAATGTCTTGCAGTGGCTAGTTCATTGCATGCAATGCTAGTAATTAGCAAATAAAGATTGGTGACCCCAGGAGGAAACGGTGCTAAGCGCGTGGACCTATGTAGAATGAGTATCAACCAATGGATGATGGAGTTTAATTATTAAATAAAGATTGGTGACTCCTTTATCTTTGCATGTTAAAGTTTTGCAACCTATGATAAATGGTTGTGCTTTGAGTGTTGAGCTAATTGGCACTAATTAAATAAACTAATACCTCTCTTTAAGCAAGACTACTATGTTGCTAACTTTACCCATTAAGATAATGAGGGTGCTTCTATTTGTTAGTGTATGTTTCATCAACTAGTCCCACTATTACAGTAATCTCACTCTCTCAATATATGTGCCAACAGAGATGCTCGATTTTGGTGGAACTGCACAAAAAATTTTGGTGCTTCATTGCCTCGACAGCTTCCGTCATTTCCTTTCAGTCGCTAATCTCGGCTTGCTTTCTTCCTTCACTATCAGTCGCTTCACTTATCTCGGCTTCCTGTCAAAGTAAATAGTAATTGATATGCTACCTCGCACAGGTTGGTACTGGTCTTTATCCTGATTATTGTGCTTGTCATGTATTGGTAATTTGGTATTGTGCTACTGTTTGCCGATTTTATAAAGGAGTAACTTGGAGCCCGAACTTGCAGGCAAATCATTGCATTGGGTGATTTCAGTAGAACTGCACAAAATGAACAGATGAACAGATACTTATGCTACTGATGTACTCCAAAGTTCACTCAAACAAGCATCGATGTTGACAAGAAGTGCCTATATTCATTCGAGTATCAACCAGCGTCAACCAGTTGTCAAACTCCCAAGTATTAGGAGAGTGAACGCCAAAAATATTGATTGGCGCATAGCCCAGAAGAACACAGTCCAGTCTTTGGTCCAAACTTCTGCCTTTTGGTTATCGGCAGATATGGTAGCGAACTGTATGGCATTGAGTCTAAAGATTCCAGACAAGTTGGTTGACGCATCTATTCATCTGGCACTTAATCAGTATGAACGCCAGGGATGCTCCATTTCAGTTGAATTGCACAAAAAATTTGGGTGGTTCATTTTCTCAACCGCCTCCTTTCTCATTTGCAATGTAGAATTTTGGCGAGCTACAGGACCAAGATGAGCCAGTAAACTAGTTGGATGAAAGTAGTGGCCAAGTTGCTCAAACCTCGCTCGGCACGAGGCCACTATTTGAGGATAAACCTACAAGAAAAGTTTAGATTGTCTATGTTGCCTCTTATGTACTCGAAAGTTTACTCGTACAAGAATTTATTTTAGCAAGAAGTACGTCCGACTAAATACCATTTACCAGTCTGTACCTAGGTAATTAAAGTTCGTCCATGGATCATATTGGCTGTGATCTCAATCATTTGGATGCATAAACATACTGAACAAGTGTATATCTGAATCTTTTTGTGAATTATGCACGAATATTGTCGTGTGATCTATGAATCATTTGGATGCATAGATATGCTGAGCTTGTGTATATATGATTATTTTGATTTGTTGATACTGAATGTTGGCTATGAATATGAACGTGTCTTGTGAACCTGAGTTTGATGCAAATGTTTACCTTTTCTGCTGTATTTATGTGTGAACTTGTTAGTATACCTAATGTGGGGTATGTGATGTGTGGGTGTCAACGGCACACCTTCTTCCTGAGAAGAATTGCACCTGCATTGTTAGGGTAGCAATGGCGCATTAGCTCTTTTTAATCTTTTTATTACTCTGTCTTCCCCTCTCCCCCGCTCAACCCCTGCCGTAATGTTTTCAGCCTCAAAACAAACATAGTACTGCATTCTTTTTGGGGCTTGATGAAAAATCGAGTGCTGGTTTTTGTAGGTTGGCCCGCCCAGCAAAAGGGCTACTGGTTCACTACCACAAACTGGGAGGCTAAAAATACAAGTTGTATGGTGAAGAGGCAAGTAAAAACGCTGTCGAGAGCCATCCACTAAAGAAAAAAAATCGCTCCTGATGTGCTTCTTCAGTCGTGCCGCCGGCCCCCTCTTTAATCCAGTTCGCTCAGGGATCTGGTATCATTTTTTTCCAGAGGGCGAACAAGTATCAGCTAGGCCTAGGTTTTGTATTTTAACATGCGTAGCCCATGATATACGGAGACAGTGGTTTGAACTTATTTTTTCATGTCCATACCGGCCTATGGGCTTTTTCTTAAAGATCGGCCGCCAATGTATTTTTAATAAGACGCAGGTCTCTGTTCTTATCTATATATAAGTGTAATAATGTTGTGTCCAATTTATGTTTTCCCTTCTAACCACATTATATATATTTATATTATTACTATTATTGTATATTTTATAGAGACTTATATATACATTATAAAAACATCCCATGTGTTATTAACTTATAAAAGTAAATGTTTAACGGAAGTTGGCAAGGAAAATCCTGGTTGTTTTTGACTCACAGGCAAGGAAAATCCTGGTGATTGCATACAAAAGCTTGCGAATATTTTAAGGACCAATTTAATAATAACGCGCTCATTTTTATTTTGAGCAATAACTCACTAATTTGTTAATTATATATAAAAAATGTGCCTCTCCAGTTTATTCTTTGATATTTTTTTGAATTCTGTTTTGAGCGGTTGTTTGAAATTATTAATCGTCGTCCTAGCTAGAAGTTGGGCTGTACTTTTAACAAACTGTAAATGGGCTGTAGAAAATTCCATTAGAATTAAAAAATGCGTTGTACATTCTTACAAATCGCAAATGGGCTATATGTTCTCTGCCAAATCCGAGTTGTGGGCCTGCTAAGTTGACGCGTACAAAGGGCTTTGTCAACTTAGTCAATATAAACGATTCTAGCTGCAGTGACCATACGATGTCCATACAATGGCCGTAGTGCTTCTTCAACCTCTGGTCTTCTTGCTCCAGCCGCCCAAAGCAGCGCCGGTCGTGTCGCGTGCTCCTGCCTCTCATGGCCGGCTGTGATGCCGCGGAGGCCTCACCGCCCCCTACTACTCCCACCGCTAGCCCTAGGCATCCCTCTACTCACCCACACAACCTGTTATTCTGCGGCGACGGCAGCCTCACGCCGCAGCCGAACCAGTGAACCCTTGTACTCCTCTCCGCGTGGGAATCCACTGCCGCATTGATACGTCTCCAACGTATCTATAATTTTTGATTGCTCCATGCTACTTTATCTACTGTTTTAGGTAATATTGGGCTCTATTATCCACTTTTATATTATTTTTGGGACTAACCTATTAACCGGAGGCCCCAGCCCAGATTTGTTGTTTTATGCCTATTTCAGTGTTTCGAGCAAAAGGAATATCAAACCGAGTCAAAACGGAACGAAATCAACTGGAGAAGTTAATTTTGGAAGGAAACCCACCTGATGGACTTGGAGTGCACGTCAGGGGAGTCCCGGGCTGCCCACGAGGGTGGGGGCGCACCCACCCCCTCCTCCCCCCGGGGCGCGCCCCTGCCTCGTGAGCACCTCGGAGGTCCACCGACGTACACCTTGCACCCATATATACCTACGTGCCCAAAAACTTCCAGAACAGAAGATAGCTCGGGAGTTCCGCCGCCGCAAGCCTCTGTAGCCACTAAAAACCTCTCGGGAGCCTGTTCTGGCACCCTGCCGGAGGAAGAACCCATCACCGGTGGCCATCTTCATCATCCCGGGGCTATCCATGACGAGGAGGGAGTAGTTCACCCTCGGGGCTGAGGGTATGTACCAGTAGCTATGTGTTTGATCTCTCTCTCTCGTGTTCTCTCTCGTGTTCCCTCTATGGCACGATCTTGATGTATCCCGAGCTTTGTTATTGTAGTTGGATCTTATGATGTTTCTCCCCCTCTACTCTCTTGTGATGAATTGAGTTTCCCCTTTGAAGTTATCTTATCGGATTGAGTCTTTTATGAGAACACTTGATGTATGTCTTGGTGATCAACTTGTGGGTTTCGTGACATTGGGAACCTATGCATAGGGGTTGGCACACGTTCTTGACTCTCCGGTAGTAGCTTTGGGGAACTCTTTGAAGAACTTTTATGTTGGTTGGATGAATCTGAGATTGTGTGACGCATATCGTATAATCATGCCCACGGATACTTGAGGTGACAATGGAGTATCTAGCTGACATTTGGGTTTTGGTTGATTTGTGTCTTAAGGTGTTATTCTAGTATGAACTCTTTTATAGATCTATCCAAAAGAATAACTTTGAGGTGGTTTCGTACCCTACCATAATCTCTACGTTTGTTCTCCACTATTAGTGGCTTTGGAGTGACTCTTTGTTGCATGTTGAGGGCTTGTTATATGATCTATCTATGTTATTATTGTTGAGATAACTTGCACTAGTGAAAGTATGAACCCTAGGCCTTGTTTCCTATCTTTGCAATACCGTTTATGCTCATTTTTATCGCTACCTTGCTGTTTTTATTATTTCAGATTACAAAAACCTTTATCTACTATCTATTTTGCACTTGTATTACCATCTCTTCGCCGAACTAGTGCACCTATACAATTTACCATTGTATTGGCAGTGTTGGGGACACAAGAGACTCTTTGTTATTTGGTTGCAGGGTTGCTTGAGAGAGACCATCTTGATCCTACGCCTCCTACAGATTGATAAACCTTAGGTCGTCCACTTGAGGGAAATTTGCTACTGTCCTACAAACCTATGCACTTGCAGGCCCAACAACGTCTACAAGAAGAAGGTTGTGTAGTAGACATCAAGCTCTTTTCTGGCGCCGTTGCCGGGGAGGCTAGGTAAGTGAAGGTATATCTTTAGATCTTGCAATCGAATCTTTTTGTTTCTTGTTTTAGCACTAGTCTAGTTTATAAATGAAAATTACCAAAAAATGGAGTTGAGTTTGTCTCATACGCTTCACCTTTTTAATATCTTTCGTGAGTATGATGGAAAGGATAATTGTGCTCAGGTGCTAGAAGAAGAAATCTATAGAATGTTTGGAACTAAATATTTGAATGATGAGCATGATTGCAATGTTGTTAGTATGAATTCCATGAATATCCATGATGCTAATGATATGCAAAGCCACAAGCTTGGGGAAGCTATGTTTGATGGAATGATATTTTTTGTCCCCCAAGCTTTGATGAGCAAATTTACTATGAGGAAAGCATGCCTCCTATCTATGATGATTATTGTGATGACACGTATGCTATAAAGAACACTGATACCCATGAATCTTTTCATCTTGATCTTAATTTTCAATCACATAATAGTTATTCTGTTGAGTTTGCTCCCACTACTATTCATGAGAAGAAATTTGCTCATGTAGAGAGTAGTAAATTTTCTATGCTTGAAGATCATGAAAAGAATGTTTTAGTTGCTGGTTATATTGTTGAATTCATTCATGATGCTACTGAAAATTATTATGAGAGAGGAACATATGCTTGTAGGAATTGCAATAATGTCAAGTTTCCTCCCTATGTGCTTAAATTCTTGAAGCTATGCTTGTGTTACCTTCCTATGCTAGTTGATTATTGTTCCCATAAGTTGTTTTCTCACAAAATCCCTATGCATAGGAAGTGGGTTAGACATAAATGTGCTAGTCATATGCCTCATGATGCTCCCGTTATGTTTCAATTCTTATCTTTTTTGTGAGCATCATTGTCATCATCATGCCTAGCTAGAAAGGCATTAAAGAAAAGCGCTTGTTGGGAGACAACCCAATATTTATCCTTACTGTTTTTGTGTGTTCACATGATCATGCTACTGTAGTAATCATATTTTTATATATTTTGTTTCAATAAAGTGCCAAGTAGAACCTTTGGGAAGACTTGGGTGAAGTTGATGTGATCTTGCTGTGAAAAACAGAAACTTTAGCGCTCACGAGATTAGCTACCATTTTTTACTGGAGAGTGCTTTTAGGTTTATTCTTTTTTAAGATGATTAATAGACAAATTTATCAGGTCCAGAAATTTAGTTCATAATTTTTGGGGTTTCAGAAGTATACGTTTTGTACAGATTACTACAGACTGTTCTGTTTTTGACAGATTCTGTTTTCTATGTGTTGTTTGCTTATTTTGATGCATCTATGGCTAGTATTAAGTGGTATAAACCATAGAGATGTTAGAATACAATATATATTACACCAATATGAATTTAGAATGAGTTCATTACAGTACCTAAGTGGTGGTTTTATTTTCTTATACTAATGGAGCTTACAAGTTTTGTGTTGAGTTTTGTGTGGTTGAAGTTTTCAAGTTTTGGGTAAGGATTCGATGGACTATGTAATAAGGAGTGGAAAGATCCTAAGCTTGGGGATGCCCAAGGCACCCCAAGGTAAAATTCAAGGACAACCAAGCAACTAAGCTTGGGGATGCCCCGGAAGGCATCCCCTCTTTCGTCTTCGTTCATCGGTAACTTTACTTGGAGCTATATTTTTATTCACCACATGATATGTGTTTTGCTTGGAGCATCATTTTATTTTTTTAGTTTTTTCTTGCTGTTAGTTAGAATAATGTTTTGCATCTTTAGTTTCAATAATAAAGTCAAGGATAGCCTTTGCCATGCTTATTTTGCTTGTATACATGTTGCTGTTTGAAAACAGAAAGTTTACCGCTGTTGCAAAAATTCCCTAGAAAAGTCAGAGAATGGTTTAACGTTGAATCTTTTTGCATATTGAGATCTGATAAATTTATTACAGTGGGAATTTTAGTCCATAATTGTTGGAGTCAGGTAAGTATTTATACTCTTGCACTCTTTACAGACTGTACTGTTTTGGCAGATTGCTGTTATAGTTGCATTGTTTGCATATGTTTGCTTGTTTAATGATTCTAGTTAAGGATAAGAGTATTAAATATGCATAGGAATTTAGTATTCAATGTTGAATAATTATTTAAGTGATTTGTTACAGTAGAAAATGATAAGGTTTTGCATTGGTTTATACTAACCTATCTCACGAGTTCTTGTTGAGTTTGTTGTGAATGAAGCTTTTGATAAAAAGAGAAACCATGATATGAGAGGAATTAAGGAGACACAAAAGTTCAAGCTGGGGATGCCCAAGGCACCCCAAGATAATATTTCAAGAAGTCTCAAGCATCTAAGCTTGGGGATGCCCCGGTAAGCATCCCACCTTTCTTCTTCAACAACTATCGGTTAGTATCGGTTGAGCCTAAGTTTTTGCTTCTTCAAATGAGTTGTGCTATCCTTGCATTGTAGTTTTCTTTAGCTTTGCTTGCTGTTTGAATGAAGTATCAAGATCTGAAATCCTTTAATGAGAGAGAGCCATACACAAATTAGAATTTGCTAGAATACTCTATGTGCTTCACTTATATTCTTTGAGCGTGATAATTTTTGCTCTAGTACTTCACTTATATCTTTTAGAGCACGGTGGTGGATTTGTTTTAAAGAAACTATTGATCTCTCATGCTTGACTTAGATTATTTTGAGAGTCGTTAATAGCATGGCAATTTGCTTAATGTTAATATACTTGGTATTCAAGATATGTGAAACTTTCTTATGAGTGTGTTGAATACTAAGATAAGTTTGATGCTTGATAATTGTTTTGAGATATGGAGGTGATAATATCAAAGTCGTGCTAGTTGGGTGATTGTGAATTTAAAGAATGCTTGTGTTGAAGTTTGTGATTTCCGTAGCATGCACGTATGGTGAACCGCTTTGTGATGAAGTCAGAGCACAATTTTATTTATTGATTGTCTTCCTTATGAGTGGCAGTCGGGGACGAGCGATGGTCTTTTCCTACCAATCTATCCCCCTAGGGGCATGCGCGTAGTGCTTTGGTTTTTGATGACTTCTAAATTTTTGCAACAAGTGCATGAGTTCTTATGACTAATGTTGATTCCATGGATTATACGCACTCTCATCCTTCCACGATTGCTAGCCTTTCTAATACCGCGCACTTTTCGCCGGTATCATACACCCACCATATACCTTCCTCAAAACAGACACCATACCTACCTATCATGGCATTTCCATAGCCATTCCGAGATATGTTGCCATGCAACTTTCCACCGTTACGTTCATATGACACACATTACTTTTGTCATATTGCTTTTTGCATGAACATGTAGTTGACAGTGTATTTGTGGCAAGGACACCTTCATAATTTTCATACATGTCGCTCTTGATTCATTGCATATCCCGGTACACTGCCGGAGGCATTCATATAGAGTCATATTTTGTTCTATGTATCGAGTTGTAATTGTTGAGTTGTAAGAAAAAAAATAAAAGTGTGATGATCATCATTATTAGAGCATTGTCCCAGTGAGGAAAGGATGATGGAGACTATGATTCCCCCATAAGTCAGAATGAGACTCCAAACTTTATGAAAAATAAAAGAGGCCAAAGAAGCCCAAATAAAAAAATGAGAGAAAAAGAGAGAAGGGACAATGCTACTATCCTTTTACCACACTTGTGCTTCAAAGTAGCACCATGATCTTCATGATAGAGAGTCTCATATGTTGTCACTTTCATATACTAGTGGGAATTTGTCATTATAGAACTTGGCTTGTATATTCCAATGATGGGCTTCCTCAAAAGTGCCCTAGGTCTTCGTGAGCAAGCAAGTTGGATGCACACCCACTTAGTTTCTTTTGTTGAGCTTTCATATACTTATAGCTCTAGTGCATCGGTTGCATGGCAATCCCTACTCACTCGCATTGATATCTATTAATGGGCATCTCCATAGCCCGTTGATATGCCTAGTTGATGTGAGACTATCTTCTCCTTTTTTTCTTCTCCACAACCACCATTCTATTCCACCTATAGTGCTATGTCCATGGCTCACGCTCATGTATTGCGTGAAAGTTGAAAAAGTTTGAGATTACTAAAGTATGAAACAATTGCTTGGCACGTCATCGAGGTTGTGCATGATTAAATACTTTATGTGATGAAGATAGAGCTTAGATAGACTATATGATTTTGTAGGGATAACTTTCTTTAACCATGCTATTTTGAGAAGACATGATTGCTTTGATTAGTATACTTGAAGTATAATTACTTTTATGTCAATATGAACTTTTGTCTTGAATCTTTCGGATCTGAATATTTATGCCACAATTAAGAAGATTTACATTGAAATTATGCCAAAGTATCACTCCGCATCAAAAATTCTTTTTTATCATTTACCTACTCAAGGACGAGCAGGAATTAAGCTTGGGGATGCTTGATACGTCTCCAACGAATCTATAATTTTTTATTGCTCCATGCTACGTTATCTACTGTTTTAGGCAATATTGGGCTTTATTATCCACTTTTATATTATTTTTGGGACTAACCTATTAACCGGAGGCCCAGCCCAGATTTGCTGTTTTATGCCTCTTTCAGTGTTTCGAGGAAAAGGAATATCAGACGGAGTCAAAACGGAACGAAATCAACTGGAGAAGTTAATTTTGGAAGGAAACCCACCTAATGGACTTGGAGTGCATGTCAGGGGAGTCCCGGGCTTCCCACGAGGGTGGGGGGCGCGCCCACCCCCCTGGGCGCGCCCCCTGCCTCGTGAGCACCCCGGAGGTCCACCGACGTACCCCTTGCACCCATATATACCTACGTACCCTAAAACTTCCAAAACAAAAGATAGATCGAGAGTTCTGCCGCCACAAGCCTCTGTAGCCACCAAAAACCTCTCGGAAGCCCGTTCCGGCACCCTGCCAGAGGGGGAACCCATCACCGGTGGCCATCTTCATCATCCCGGTGCTATCCATGACGAGGAGGGAGTAGTTCACCCTCGGGGCTGAGGCTATGTACCAGTAGCTATGTGTTTGTTCTCTCTCTCTCTCTCGTGTTCTCTCTCGTGTTCCCTCTACGGCACGATCTTGATGTATCCTGAGCTTTGTTATTGTAGTTGGATCTTATGATGTTTCTCCCCCTCTACTCTCTTGTGATGAATTGAGTTTCCCCTTTGAAGTTATCTTATCGGATTGAGTCTTTTATGAGAACACTTTATGTATGTCTTGGTGATCAACTTGCGGGTTTCGTGACATTGGGAACCTATGCATAGGGGTTGGCACACGTTCTTGACTCTCCGGTAGTAGATTTGGGGCACTCTTTGAAGTACTTTTACGTTGGTTGGATGAATCTGAGATTGTGTGACGCATATCATATAATCATGCCCACGGATACTTGAGGTGACAATGGAGTATCTAGGTGACATTAGGGTTTTGGTTGATTTGTGTCGGAAGGTGTTATTCTAGTACGAACTCTTTTATAGATCGATCCGAAAGAATAACTTTGAGGTGGTTTCGTACCCTACCATAATCTCTACGTTTGTTCTCCACTATTAGTGGCTTTGGAGTGACTCTTTGTTGCATGTTGAGGGCTTGTTATATGATCTATCTATGTTATTATTGTTGAGAGAACTTGCACTAGTGAAAGTATGAAACCTAGGCCTTGTTTCCTATCTTTGCAATACCGTTTACGCTCATTTTTATCGCTCGCTACCTTGCTGTTTTTATTATTTCAGATTACAAAGACCTTTATCTACTATCTATTTTGCACTTGTATTACCATCTCTTCGCCGAACTAGTGCACCTATACAATTTACCATTGTATTGGGTGTGTTGGGGACACAAGAGACTCTTTGTTATTTGGTTGCAGGGTTGCTTGAGAGAGACCATCTTCATCCTACGCCTCCTATGGATTGATAAACCTTAGGTCGTCCACTTGAGGGAAAGTTGCTACTGTCCTCCAAACCAGTGCACTTGCAGGCCCAACAACGTCTACAAGAAGAAGGTTGTGTAGTAGACATCACGCGTCTTCCCCGGCTCCGCGTCTTCCCCTTCCTAGGCCTCGCCATCGTCCACCGCCTTGGTGCTCTCGGTGTGGCGTGGTCAATGTGGTCAACTACCGACTTCCATCGGAAGAGTACTATACGTGGAGAGGCTGACAGATGGGTCCACGGCCACAGCCCAGTTTTTAAGTGATTTGCCAAGTAAGTCGCTTTGTCAGGCCTGTTGGGCTGCAAATCTTTCAAGACGAGGAGAGCTTCATTTGGCTGGCCGAGAAAATGGCCTATCAGTAATGAGAAATGGGTTGTACATTTTTAAAACACATCAAATCGGCAATTAGTTTCAAATTTCTTTTTTAAATTTCGAGATTTTAAATTGCATTGTTTTTATGCGTGGACAATTTGTTGGATTTTCTATTGATATGCATTTATTTTTAAAATCAGTTTGAATGTGACTTGAAATTTCGGGATTAAAAACAGGTCGGACCGCACCGAAATATGCAAAATTTCGTATAATTTTTTAACCGTGGCCACAATATGGGCTGTAATGCTAACAAAAAGAATATGGGATCCAAAAACCTTAAGAATTAGCAAATGGGCCGTAAATTATTAGAAATAATGGCAGATGCGCTATATGCTGTTCTCCACATATTTGAGGCTTTCCTAAAGAAAGGTTGACGCACAAGCAGTGACTGTTGGATTTCCATCCAACAACAGTTGTGCTTCTCAATCTCTACTCTTCCTGCTCCAGCCGCTCAAACAAGCGCCGGCGGGACTGCCTGCTCCCTCCTCCCCGCAGCCGGCTGTGCTGCCGCGTAGGACTCACTGCCCCATCGTACTCCCATCGTTGGCCTAGACATCCCTCTACTCACCCACACCTGATGTTATTCTCCGGCGACGGCAGACGAACTAGTAAACCCTCGTACACTCATACTCCCCTCCGCGTGGGTCCATGGCCACAACAAGGAAGTGTCTCCTTATTACGTGGAAAATAATGATTCCTCTACCTGACAGGTGGGACACACCGGACGAGCCACTGTATTTTGCGAAAAAAAATGTTTCCCCCCTGACTGCTGGGACCCACCAGCAACATCTTCGCACGCAAGGAAGTGTGTCCGGGCAAAAAAAACGATTCGCCCCCCTGACTACTGGGACCCACCAGCTACATCGTCGCACACAAGGAAGTGCGTCCGAAAAAATATGATTCTCCCCCCTGATTGCTGGGACCCACCAGCTACTTCTTCGCACGCAAGGAAGTGCCTGACAGTCGGGACCCACCTGGTTGAAGCGTACATAGCATTGTCATTCTGGTCGGGAACGTGTATGTACATATATACTGGTGGATGTAGAGGCGTGCACGTGTCGTAGTAGAGGCGCGCACGTGTCGTAGTAGAGGCGTGCACATAGCATGTACACGTACGTACATCGGTCAGTGCGCAAGAAAGAAAATACGGCCACGTATGTGTACATACGGGTGGGGTCTCAACGCCTACTCGCGCATATATACGTACGACCAGGGCTCGTGTACATGGTTGGGTCTGAACAGAGAAACAACATCGTCGTCGTGTTCATGGGGAGCCAACCATCTAGGTCAGAACAGAATGTGTCGTCGTGTTCATCGGGAGGGCTTGGACGGAACATGCGATGGAAATGAGGCCTGGCGTACCGCAGAATAGAGGAAACGGCCTTGCGTTCGACCGGCCACGTTTGAAACGGGATCCTGTTCATCGGGAGGGGTGTGGCGTACCGCAAAACGGAGGAAACTGACCTCCTACGGTCGAAATGGGGGTCCTGCTGATCGGGAGGGGTGTGGCGTACCGCAAAACGGACGAAACGGACTTGTGTTGGAGCGCTATAGTCGAAACGGGGGTCCTGTTGATCGGGAGGGGTGTGGCATACCGCAAAACGGACGAAACGGACTTGTGCTGGAGCGCTACGATCGAAATGGGGGTCCTGTTCATTGGGAGGGGTGTGGCGTACCGCAAAACGGGACTCCACGGGATACTGTTCATCTCCACCGTCGACCTCCTCCAGCCTCCACGGGCTACTGTTCATCCACCGTCGACCTCCTCCAGCCTCCACCTGCGACTGTTCATCCACGGGCTCCTGTTCATCCAGCCTCCACCGCGTGCTACTCCACCGGCTACTTTCAACCACCCCTCTCCACGGGCTCCTGTTCAACCACCCCTCCACGGGATACTGTTCATCCACCCCTCCGCCATCTACTGTTCATCCAGCCCTCCACGGGTCGTTCTGTTCATCCAATCCTCCACGGGGTCCTGTTCATCCAGCCCCAAGCGGCTCGATCGATCGGGGTCCTGTTCATCTAGAGGCAATGCCACGGGTCCTGTTCATCCACTCCCACCGCTCACTGTTCATCCAAGCCCCCCACCGCAACACTCACTATTCATCTAGAGAGGCAGCATCGATCGGCTTCCGTTAGCAGCAGTAGTGAAGGAATCACTCGATCGGGTTCCGTTAACAGCCATCGATCGATCGCTCGGGTTCATTAACGCGTAGCCTGCAGTGCAATCGCTTGGGTTCAGTTAGAGCCCAATGCCTCGCTCGGGTTCAGTTAGAGCCAATGCCTCTCATACACACGCGTACGTGTATGAGAGAAACGCGCATCGCTCGGCCCCCGACCACCCACCGTAACCGGGAACTCCCCGAAATTTTCCTCACCCTCGCTTCTACCACGGTTTTTTCTGCCATGGACGGCCCAAAGAATGTCATGCAGCTGCGTCTCCGGCCCGCCCAGGACGAAAAACCCATTTTCTGTCATGATTTTTTGTCATAGAAGTAGGATCCCACCACATGTATGATGATATCAGGTTTTGTCACAATTATCGTCATAGAAGTGTCATATGTATGTATATCTGGCCATGGGCCAGGCCAGGCCGGGCTTGGGCCGGGCCTAAAAAAGCCCATGGCAAAAAACTGAGGCCCGGACCCTCCCAGGCCCTACCATCGGGCCTACTTTTCAAGCCCAAGCCCGGCCCATCTGGTAAAAAGCCCTGAAAAGCCCTTAGGGCTTAGGGCCATGGGACGGGCCTCTTCCTTAAAATGCCGGTATGCCAAGCCCAAGCCCGTCCAGGCCCTGTTGGTGGGCTCAAAACTCAGGCCCTAGCCCGGCCCACGGGCAAGCCCATCGGGCCTAGGCCCTGGATTTTAGGGCCGGGCCTGGGTGGGCCGACAGGGCCGGGCCTGAGATGGCCAGGACTATATGTATGACAGAAAAAATTTTCTTTCGGCCCAAAAAGTCACGGATGTGTCTTTTTTTGTAGTGATATACTCCCATAAAAGAAGTGTTGTTTAAGTACACTCTCTTCTCTTTATTCTTTCTATTGAGTATATACTCCCATAATTGATAAAAGGAGTATATACTCCCATAAAAGACTTCCAGCTGCCTTTCAGTGCCTACGTAGAGTGCTATGCAGTTAGGTTTAGGACTAGTACAGTGAAAATAAAACTATCTCCATGTGGTAATTGTTATGTTAAACCATTGAAATCAATCTGGTGAGACTCGGGTCGGTTATGCTATCCACGACACGAGCACTACACTTGTTAATATCGACTTACAGGCTTGACTTGGCTAATAATTCCTTGCCATTTGCAGGCGGAAGGATTGACGATCGAGGCAAGGGGCTGGTTCAGTCAGTACTACTATATGACGGATTCCTAACTGAATGTATGGACAGAAATGTGGGCGCCACAGCATGATTAATTCAGTACGTGACCTATGTCGACCCATCTGAATGGTAATCCCGAATCTATGGATCGAAAAGTCACCTCGAGATTTCTATGTTTTAGACAGAAGATAGACCATGGAAATATGACCTTCAGATCCATGGGAGTCGAGGACGTGTGAGGGAGGGAGGGAGGGAGGGGAGGGGGAGAGGCGGGTACCACAAAGTGGACGAGGTTGACGAGCGACTAGGCCATGCCGGGGGTGCAGCCGAAGATGGAGAGGATGAGGAGCCAGGAGATGAAGAGGATGAAGATGTAGGTGTTCCAGACACCTAGGTACATGAACCACTCGATGTTCTTGTTCAGATCTGGCGGGGGCACCGTCTACACGTACAACTTCACCATTGGTCCCCTCGCCCTACCGGGGCGCGCGTGCTGGGGGGCGGTGGCTCCTCCTGTCCGGCTCGGCATCGCGGGAGCCGTGGGGTAGGGCGACACAGAGGAGCCAAGGGGCGGAGGAAGGTAACAATTTGGGCCCCCTCTTGATCTGGATCCGGAAGCTGCTGCTCGCTTCGATTTGGGCCCTTCATCCCTCCCTTGCATGCGGTATGGAGATAGGGCAAGGGGAGAGGGGCGGCGGTGGCGAGGTCTCTGGTGACGAAGCACGACGGCGTCTCTAGGTAGGGTTTGGGGTGGAGCAGAGAGAGCTGT
>NC_041393.1:17820458-17834145 GCF_002162155.2 Triticum dicoccoides | reverse complement strand
GGGGAGAGAGGAGAGGAGAGGTCATGGGGTGGGGGAGGAATGGATAGGTTAGGTCACGGTTGGATGTGGGGTCGTCGGGTGGCTGCGGATCTGGCTCGGGATGGTTGTATGTACGGGAGGATGGTTGGATGTATGCCATGTCATTAATCCATGCCTTAGCTGATTCCAGCAATTGGAAATAAGGTTGTATAGAAAAAGTTGTTGTTTTTCTTGTAGTTTTTATCCTCTTATTCAGGGCAAACATTCAACATAATAACGACTTATAGTTTGTTAAAATGAATCAATATAGTTCAAATGTGTGTATCTTGAGATGACAAGCAATGTTGATTTGGGGGGCTTCATTTTCTTTTCACGAAAATTTCATTTATATTTTTCAAGTGCCCAAATGAGTTTTCTTGTGAAGGACTTACCATATATTTGTTGTAAAATTGTAACAAATAAGTTTTCTAAAATATTAGGCCATATTTCATATAAAATAGACCAAATGGTTGGGTGTCAAAAGATTTTATCCACCTCTCGTGAAAAAGACAAATTTCTGTCAATTCAGATGGAAGCGGGTCAAATTTGAACTACGGCTGCCTGATAGTTTTCTATTTATTTTTCCCAAAAATCATTTCTAGGTACAAAAGTATCTATTTAATCAGAGAAACACCAAAAGTTTTCCAAGATTCAACCACTAGCTAGGAACGGTCATGCCCGCCGTTTTGACCGCATTTTGAAACAGGCCTAAAAAATTCAAAAAGAAAAATCAAAAAATTAGAAAACCTTCGCATTGTGTCATTATATGTGGCCAAGTTACGAGAAAAAATAATGAACTTGTAATATGGCAATTATTTTAAAAAAGTGTTCTCAGAAACGAGCTATCATGTGTGGTGATCAATGCCTTTCAAGCCGGATGATCAATCTTACGGTCACATTCATGACATAGTTTGTTCAGATGATCTCATATTGTGCACAAGGGTGCATCTTGGAATTCCAAACAATGTGCCAAAGGGAGTTTTCATTTTCTTTGCATGGAAAATTCATTTTCCATTTTTTGAGTGCCCAAAATGAGTTTTTTTTGTGAAGGACCTACCATATATTTGCTGCAAAATTGGACCAAATAAATTTTCAAAAATACTAGGCCATATTTAATGCACAATTAACCAAATGGTTGGGTTTCAAAAGCTTTTATCCACCTCTCATGAAAAAGACAAATTCCCGCTGATTCAGTTGGAAGTGGGTCATATTTGAATTTTAGCTGCCTCATAGTTTGCTCTTTATTTTTTCCACAAATCATTTCTAGGTACATAAGTATCTATTTAATCATAGAAACATCAAAAGTTTTCCAAGTTTACACCACTAGCTAGGAACTGTCAAGCCCGTCGTTTTGAGCGCATTTTGAAATAGGGATGAAAAATTCAAAAAAATCAAAAAATTGGAAAGCCTTCACATTGTGTCATTCTATGTGGCCAAGTTTCTAGGAAAAATAATAAACTTGTAATACGACAATTATTGTTAAAAAGTGTTCTCAGAAACGAGCTATCATGTGTGAAGATCAATGCCTTTCAAGCCAGATGATCAATGTTATGGCCACATTCATGGCATAGTTTGTTCAAATGATCTCGTATTGTGCACAAGGATGCATGTTGGAATGGCAAACAATGTTGCCTAAGGGAGTTTTCATTTTCTTTGTACGGAGAATTCCTTTCCATTATTCGAGCGCCAGAAATGAGTTTTTTTGTGAAGGATCTACAATATATTTATTGCAAAATTGTACCAAATCAATTTTCTAAAATACTAGTCCATATTTAATGCACAATTGACCAAACGGTTGGGTTTCAAAAGCTTTTATTCACCTCTCATGAAAAAGACAATTTTTTGCCGATTCATGTGGAAGCGGGTCAAATTTGAACTGTGGCTGCCTCATAGCTTGCTCTTTATTTGTTCCAAAAATCATTTCTAGGTACATAAGTATCTATTTAATCAGAGAAACATCAAAAGTTTTCCAAGATTCAACCACTAGCTAGGAACTGTCAAGCCCGTCGTTTGGACCGCATTTTGAAACGGGCATAAAAAATTCAAAAAAATTCAAAAAATGGAAAACCTTCACATCGTGTCATTATACGGGACCAAGTTTTCAGGAAAAATAATAAACTTGTAATGCGGAAATTATTTTAAAAAAGTGTTCTTAGAAATGAGCTATCACGCGTGAAGATTCATGGCTTTTAAGCCAAATGATCAATCTTATGGCCACATTCATGGCATAGTTTGTTCAAATGATCTCATATTGTGCACAAGGGTGCATCTTGGAATTGCAAACAATGTTGCCTACGGGAGTTTTCATTTTCTATGCACGGAAAATTCATTTTCCATTTTCCGAGTGCCTGAAATGAGTTTTTTTTGTGAAGGACCTACCATATATTTGTTGCAAAATTGGACCAAATCAATTTTCTAAAATACTAGGACATATTTAATGCACAATTCAAAAAATGGTTGGGTGTCAAAAAGTTTGATCCACCTCTTGTGAAAAAGACAAAATCCCGCTAATTTAGTAGGAAGCGGGTCAAATTTGAACTGCAGCTGCCTCATAGTTTAACCTTTATTTTTTCCAAAAAGCATTTCTAGGTACATAAGTACCTATTTAATCAGAAATACATGGTTTGGTGGCGATACATTGAGGTTTGGACGGTGGCTGAGGGCCCCAACTGTAGAGCGCGTAAGCTCGCATGCCCGTCGCGTGGTCACTGCGTGATCGTGGTGTTGCCATGCGTTCTGGGCAGACTAGGAATTTCTAGTGGGTTGGATACTCTCCAGGTAGGTGCTAGGAAGAAAATTTTAACATAAGATTCTCATGAGGAGACCGAACAATGCACAAACATGAATTAGCAGCCAAGTGTTTGATTAGCAGTACGGGAAATGCACATGGCCAATGGGCGTGAGTTTTGGCTGAGGATGATCATATAATAAGAAGAATGTCTTCACAAATTTTTAGGGAAATCATGAATATATAAATAACACTTCCTTCACAAAGTGCTGCTCTGAACAAAATAGGAAAATGAATATTGTTGAATTATTTTTTAACTATACAAGGAAGGTTTTTGACATATTTGATGAAGATATGATCCAAACAATTTATGAGAATTTTTTGGGAATTTTTGGAATAACAGAAATATAGGCTGCTTCACAACCTAGGGCAAAAATTAACACATGGACATGACACATAGGCAAAACTGATGGGATGGTGCCTAGTCATCGCAACCCACCACAATTTACAAGGCTATGACCATCTATATTGGTCGTTAACAACTAGAAATAAGGCAGCGGACCAGCGTTGTTTGCTTTATGAGCATTTCGTGTAAGGAAATTACGACCTTCCTGACCAAAATGGTCATAATGGTTTAGGGTTTGGAGCCCCCTGAACAGCTTTTGACCAATTGGTCTCAAATGGTCATAGATCTATGACAAGTCTTCCAGGGTCACTGGCAGAAGGTCACTAGTTGACATATTTCTTGTAGTGGCACTTTCCCTTTGTCTTCGCCTGGAAGCCAAGTCCGAGCGCACCTTGGGCCCGGGGGCTACTATCGTTGTTCTGGATATGGGGGTATCCAGACTTGCCTGCCTGCGGCTGATAACCCACAAGTATAGGGCACTACTGGAATCTGGCACTTTGCCATCTGCCATGGCAGATGGCAAAGGCATGGTTGGCGGATGGCAAAGGCTTTGCCATCTGCCAGCAGATGGCAAACAGTTTGTCTGAAACCCTGCCAGTAAAGGCTTCTTTGCCGTCTACTGGCTGATGGCAAAGAGCCTGTGCCTTTGCCATCAGCTGGTAGATGGCAAAGCTTCTTAACGGGGTTAGCCCCGTTAGAAGGCTAACGGCATTCTTTCCCATTTTACAGATTTGCTTAAGATCACGAAAGCTTGGGTTGATGGAGTGCTTGTATTTAGTTTTTGTTTTGTCCTTGTGAAACTTGCTACATATGGATGAAACTATGTAATATTGATGAAACTATGTATATGTACGGATGAAACTTGCTACTATTGCTAACATGTGTTGGATATATATGTTTTCATGACTATTGGTAATATGTGTTGAATATGCTATATTGGTCATATAAATATATTTGTGTTTGATTTTCTATGAAAATGAACTGATATAAGAAAAAACAAAATTAAATGGGGTAATATAGTCACTTTGCCATCTGCTGGCAGAAGGCAAAGAGCTTTGCCATTAGCTGGCAGATGGCAAAGAGGCCACGTGTCATCTACATGTAAAATTTGGGCTGGCCTATTTGGGCTCTTTGCCATCTGCTGGCAGACGGCAAAGCATGCAGCCTTTGCCATGTGCTGGCAGACGGCAAAGAGCCTGCAGCCTTTGCCCTCTGCTGGCAGACGGCAAAGTATGCCGTTAGCCTTCTAACGGGGCTAACCCCGTTAAGAGGCTTTGCCATCTACCAGCTGATGGCAAAGGCACAGGCTCTTTGCCATCAGCCAGCAGATGGCAAAGGCTGCAAGCTCTTTGCCGTCTGCCAGCACATGGCAAAGGCTGCATGCTTTGCCGTCTGCCAGCAGATGGCAAAGAGCCCAAATAGGCCAGCCCAAATTTTACATGTAGATGACACGTGGCCTCTTTGCCATCTGCCAGCTAATGGCAAAGCTCTTTGCCTTCTGCCAGCAGATGGCAAAGTGACTATATTACCCCATTTAATTTTGTTTTTTCTTATATCAGTTCATTTTCATAGAAAATCAAACACAAATATATTTATATGACCAATATAGCATATTCAACACATATTACCAATAGTCATGAAAACATATATATCCAACACATGTTACCAATAGTAGCAAGTTTCATCCGTACATATACATAGTTTCATCAATATTACACAGTTTCATCCATATGTAGCAAGTTTCACAAGGACAAAACAAAAACTAAATACAAGCACTCCATCAACCCAAGCTTTCGTGATCTTAAGCAAATCTGTAAAATGGGAAAGAAGAAAGTTAGAAGAAGACTTAAAGAAGAAGATTATTATGATGCGGAAATATGCATGGATTGTCAAAACTTGCATGATCCTACTATCACTAGTACAACAAAGTTGCAGGTTGGCATAGTTCATGAACCATGAACACATGACAAATGAACCATGTACTATCACTAGTACAACAAAGCTGCACGTTCGCATAGTTCATAAAAGAAGAACATTTTTTCAATTACATCATTTAGAATTGCAAAATGGACCAAAGATAAGATAATTCATACATTGGATAAAGTGGCAAAAGATAGCAATGGTGTAAATAGGCATGGGACATCCCAAATATACATTGGATAAAATGCAAGGTGATAATAAGATTAGATCTGGTCACTTTCTTAAAAGTAGTAAGACTAAATCTCCCAAAAAAATGGTTGTTCTGCCTATAAAATATATAATGCAGCCCCAGTTAAAAAAGGTAGAATAAATGATGCCACAAATTGCATCATCAGCCAGAACTGCGCTAATGTATGCATTTCAGAATGGCAAGCAAGCAAGTGTGTCGGGTAGCTACATGACTATAAACTTTAGTGTGGTCGATGATACCAGCAACCATCAAGTCCTCGTACTACCGCACAGAAGGATCGCACACTTGCAGCTAGAAATAATCTGGTACGACATCATCTTTTATGCTATTCAGATCTATGCAAAAATATATGAACTTTATATTAGTAAATGAGATCTAACCTTCTCGGTAACAATGTTGTCATTGACACCCACATTCTTCGCTATCAATTTGAATGGAAAAACTGAAATGTTCAATGGTTCAACATGATTGTTTGTGACCCACATGTGGTGGACCGTGTTGGCTGCGGGTATTAGGAGCATGGGGCAATGTCATTCGTTTCTTGTACCTTATGAAACAGGGTATCCTTGACACATCTACTTTAGCAGCCAATTTGAAAAGAGTTCACACTCCACAACAATACCTTCCTCAATGGCAGTGTGTGAAAAGAAGAAGCAATTCATAAGCTTTAAGGAAGCAACAAACTTATTGACTTAATTCTGCTTCTTTGAAAAGAAAATACAAAGGACAACTCGAAATGTTCAATGACAAAACATTGATCGACTCACCTAGTTACATTAGAGCATCCTCAACTCCCGACCTCTCTTTAAGTTCAGTTGATGTTCGTCCTCCCACCTATCAAGTCATGGGTTACAGTCACCATATCATCCTTCCTTCCAACAGGTTATCAAGGAAAAGAGCAGCATATCAACAGATAATGCCCTCCATTAATACCTGAATGACAGCGACACCACCGGCCAGTGCTATCCTCTCGTTGAGTTCTCCTTCTCGTAGTCTAGTTTTGCTGCCAGTAAATTATTAATGATAACTTAGAATCAGACTTAAGATTACGACGCTTCCTATGTTCACGATAAATAAAACAACTAAACATATAGGTCATACAAATAGATTTATAATCAACTCCTGGGTGAAATGAAGCTTACTGTATACTACTTCCTCTGGTCACAAATATAAGATGTTTTAAGTGTTTCAATATACACTACATACATAATGAAATGAGTGAAACACACTAAAACATGTCTATATACATCTGATTCAACAAAAACTAGAACATCTTATATTGTGAATGGAGGAAGTACAAAGCGTGTACATCTGTTCTCTCGATCAAAGTAGACTATGAAATTCATGTGAGTGTTGAAATATGAATTCATATTTCTAAAATTTTATGTGGGGTGGGGGTGGGGGATAGAATATATGTAGTGCGTAATGATCCCCATGTCTCTCATGGTCAAGTTTAATATAAACCCCATCACTTATCTTTTGATGATGTTATGTGAAGTTCTAATGCACAAGGAAATCCCAAACCAAGAAATCACAGTCGTATAGTAAAGAATGGAATATGTCTCTCATGGTCAAATTTAATTCGTTCCCTCTTGGGTTTGGCCTACATGTTGTCTTCAGAAGTTGAATTCCTGGACTGGACTACAAGGCCTCATGTGGGAGTCACAATGAGATAGAAGAGTCCACCGGTGGTCATGATCATTTTCCCCCCATTCTGAGTTGCGACATTCATGAACAAAAATGAATGGGATTTAACATTTCAGTATGAAATATATGGTATACCAAATTAGTTCCACGGAGATTAAACATGGAATATATTTGTCATCTCAACATCCACGCTGTGAGGAAAGTGTGTTCTAGAATCGCAAATTGTATAATTATGTGAAAAGGCATGAGTAGATCACATGCTAGAATAATCATTGTTTCGCCAAGCTAACCAGAAAAGAAAAAAAAAGCTACACAAAATTTAGGAAGACCAAATCCACACAAAAGACCTCTCTAATGAGATGAATATACCCACAAGAAAAAATATTATATCATTATCATGACAGATACATAAGTAATTTTAAAGGCTAAAAATTCAGGAAATGCATAATGTCATTAACTATCAATAGAGATTCCATTTGCAGCAACCTCATGTCAGTTACCTCGCAGATAAGACATGTCACATCATGTTGCGAAGAGCACCATCAGTCATCACACCACTGAACTACAACTTTGGAGCTTGGGAAATGATGCTTCTATTGCATTTGTTTCGCCGTCTCCTAAGAAAAAAGAGGAGCTAAAAAAACATAACTCCTTTTACAGTTTCAGCCAAAAAAACTGTAAGCAAGACCTTCAATTTATCCCAGATTAAAAGGTAAAATTCAATATCTTTCTTTTCTTGACATACACCCCATCAATGAAACATATCTCAGATTAATTCAGGAGCTATTATCAATATGGACGGAAGCCCTAACAACAAAAGAAAAAAGGCACATCTAGATGTGTTTTAGCAAAACTGAAGAAAAAAAATAGCAGCTGCAGTTAATTGTCCAAATGCATCTATGCATAGAATAGGAAAAAAATTTAATTAGCAAATTGACTACTCATTTAGCCTATGCAAGAAGCATACCTAAACACTATGTGCAGACATGGTGAGAGATGCTGCTACATGTCACGGTTGTACACCACAAAACAGCTAGTCATTCGTATTTATTGTAGAGATTCGCAAGTCTAGGCTACGGTAAAATTCTAGGTAAGCAGGGTATCACTGTCATACTTGTCATTTGGATCAAGGTGGCTGTTATACATCTCTGAAGTCGTCAGACCATCAGTAATAAGTAAAGAACAAATCATGTAAGGCTTTATTTATAAGCAAGGCACATACCTGTTTAAAGAAAAATCAGCCTGGGCAGCGTGGTGCCAGTATCGTCAGGGCCTCAAAATTATGCCTGAAGGATAGCCACAGAGCGGAGGGCCAGAGCAGAGTGCAGGAGCATCAGCTGTAGGGGTGAGGAGGTGGACCTTGTCACCGCCGGCCTCGGGGTAGCGGACGACGCGGGCCTGGGTGACGTGGGCGGAGAGGGTCTGGAGCGGGCCCGCGGTGGGCTTGTCGATGCGGAAGACGCGCACGACGCCCCGCCCGTCGCTGGCGGCGAGCAGCGCACCGTCGCAGCGGAAGGAGGGCGAGAAGGCGGAGGCGTCCTTGCAGACGGTCACCCTGGGGCGCGGCGCGAGCGGGTCGCCGGTGAAGAGGTGCACGGCGGAGGACCAGGCGGCAAGATTGCATCTGGGGGCGGCGACGATGGAGTGGGAGGGGATAGGGTTTGGGTGGTTGGGCTTCCTGGAGGGTGGGGGTTCTTTTTCTTTCTTTCTCTTTTTTTTTGTTTAGATAAATGGGATGGATGGATGGATGGATGGATGGATGGATGGATGGATGGATGGATGGATGGATGCCATGTCATCAATCCATGACACAAACATTTCAACCAATGAGAACAAAAATAACCCCACAGTTTTTTTTACCTGGAAAAAAATAACCACATCTCTTTGCCATGTGCCAGAAGATGGCAAAGAATCTTTGCCATCTACTGGCAGATGGCAAAGAGGTGGGGCTGGTACGCCGTTACGCTCTTGACGGCCATAGGATTTGCCAACCTCTTTGCCATCTGCTGGCAGATGGCAAAGATTATTTGCCATCCACTAGCAGATGGCAAAGAATTGGCTGATGGCAACCATGTTCTTTGTCGTCTGTCAGTTCTTTGCCATCTGTATTTTATAAGCAGATGGCAAAGACGTTCTTTGCCATCAGCTGGCTGATGGCAAAGAGCTGGCTGATGGAAAATTCCCAGTTTCTAGTAGTGGGGGATCAATTGTAGCCTCTTTTGATAAGTAAGAGTGTCGAACCCAACAAGGAGCTAAAGGTAGAACAAATATTCCCTCAAGTTCTGTCGACCACCGATACAACTCTACGCACGCTTGACATTCACTTTCCCTAGAACAAGTATAAAACTAGAAGTACTTTGTAGGTGTTATTGGATAGGTTTGCAAGATAATAAAGGCACGTAAATAAAAAGTAGGGTCTGTTTAGATAAAGAAGCAATAAAGTAAATATAGCGAGTGTGGAAAAGTGGTGGTAGGAGTTGTGAAATTGTTCCTAAGCAATTGACTACTTTACAAGACCGATAGCAAGTTTTATGTGGGAGAGGCATAAGCTAACATACTTTCTATTCTTGGATCATATGCACTTTTGATTGGAACTCTATCAAGCATCCACAACTACTAAAGATCATTAAGGTAAAACCCATCCATAGGATTAAAGCATCAAGTCCCCTTTATCCCATACGCCACAACCCCCTTACTCGGGTTTATGCTTCTGTCACTCAAGCAACCCACTATAAGCGAATCATGAATGTATAGCAACACCCAATAGCGGGAATCCCTCATGCTTGCGCGACACGGAGGGCACAATAGGACAGAAACATAACCACAAGCAAATTAAACCAATCATAGCAATTCATCAATCACCGGTAGGACAACGAAAATCTACTCAGACATCATAGGATGGCAACACATCATTGGATAATAATATGAAGCGTAAAGCACCATGTTCAAGTAGAGGGTACAGCGTGTTGCGGGAGAGTGGACCGCTGAATATAGAGGGGGGAAGGTGATGGAGATGTTGGTGAAGATGACGGAGATGTTGGTGTAGATCGCGGTGATGATGATGTCCCCCGGCGGCGTTCCGGCGCCACCGGAAGCAAAGGGCAGAGAGCCCCCCTTCTTCTTCTTCTTCCTTGACCTTCTCCCTAGATGGGAGAAGGGTTTCCCTTCTAGTCCATGGTCTCCATGGCGTGGGAGGGGCGAGAGCCCCTCTGAGATTGGATATGTCTCTCTATCTCTCTCTGTTTCTGCGCTCCTGATTCTGCCCTTTCACCGCTTTTTATATTCTCGGAGATCCGTTAATCCGATCGGGTTGCCCTTTCGACACGATTTTTATCCGGAAATTGTATTTCTTGCGGTGAAAGAAGGGCACCAACCGCCTTACGAAGTGGCCATGAGGGTCAGGGGCGCGCACACCCACCTGGGGCGCGCCCACCCCCTTGGGGAGCGCCCCCTACCTCGTGGGCCACTCGAGCATCGTCTCGCGATGATTCTTCTTCCCCAAAATCATAAATATTCCAAAAAAAATCTCCATCTGGTTTTATTCCGTTTGGACTCTGTTTGATATGGGTTTTCTGCGAAACATAAAACATGCAACAATCAGGAACTGGCACTGGTCACTGGATCAATATGTTAGTCCCAAAAATAGTATAAAAAGTTGCCAAAAGTATATGAAAGTTGAATAATATTGGCATGGATCAATCAAAACTTATAGATATGACGGAGACGTATCAGCGGCCCAAGGCATGGCTCCACCGACGGCCTGGTACGACCCAGCTTCAGCATCCACGAGTCAAGACCCTCGCGAGGGGCCATACTTCGCGAGGAGGACGGCACCAAGACCCCTGAGGGGATCGGCCTCTTCACGCTGCCTCCTGAGGGGCAGAGAATTCTATGCAAGGTGTACCTCACGAGGCACAACTGACGTGAGCCATGACGACCATGGCCAGGCAGGCGCCAGTTTCCTCTTTGGTGCATGGGAGACAAGCCACAGGCGCGGAGTCCTGAGGAATCAGCCAATGGTTTCCTTTCTACCACAACAAGACCAAGACCACTAGGACGGCAGGACGGAGGTCATCAGCGAGCCCACCGCAGCATCACGACCAGGGGTTTTCGCAGGAGAAGACCACTTTAGTCAGGAGAAGCTCTACTACTTGTCCCCTTTCAAATCCGGCCGTTGTGCGATCCCTTCCCGCCTACATTTGGTAAGAGGGCCAAGGCCACTATAAATAGGACTTAGCCACCACCATAGAGTGGGATCAGATCCATCCTCACCCGGCCACCTCACCAGCTCTCTTGAGCTCAAGAACACCTCACCTGCTGGGGCTAGTTCATCCATTGTACTAGTTCATCCTCAGCCTTTCGAGGCAATCCACCAAAATGCTGGAGTAGGGTATTACACCGCAAGGTGGCCCGAACCAGGATAAACGGTTGTGTCTCTTTGTCTCTTCGATCCCGACGCGCTAGGATTAGGAGGATCACGTGTAGGCAGGCTGGGTAGGTTGAGATCTCCGCATGCACCCTAGAGTTCTAACCTTTCAAGGGTTTGTGGAACCCGTAATCCGACTGCAATGTTCTTTGAAGATATCGTCAGCATCCCGTGGTTGCAAATCTAGTTGTTGTAGTTTATTCTACACCCTCTATTTAGGTAAAATTAATATAAATCGCATGCACTAGTTCGAATTGATCATTAATGGTTCGTCTAAACTAACGAAAGAAGGGTGTGTGCATACACGACAATATATCTGCTTCCCTCTATTTTTATGCTTGTTTGAGGTGCCAGCCCCAAAAGAACAAATATTTTTCTTGATGGGGTTGGTAGCTCCATAATTAATAGAAGCATCAAATTAGTCATGCATCTTGAGAAGATCAAGAACACAAAAAAAATAATGAACGGAGGCTCGGAGCAGTGATGTAATAGCTAGCATCAGAAAATGTAGGGTAAAACGAACAACAAGCAGCGGAACCACATGCTAGTTTGCTGATGTGTAATTAAGCATAGAGAACATGACGCAGTCTGATGTTACCAACAGGTGGTATCAGAACAACACCATTATCATAAATATAGCATGCAAGAAGTAAAATAGTAGGCAGTGATATCTAGGAAGTACAGTAATAGTCAGGACAAAACTAAAGCATATTAACTATATGTGCACTTGTATGTAATTTAGCACATGTAACATGTTCACTGCCATAAGTATGTCCCTACAGGTGCAAGCAGAATAACGCGTCTCATGAAAAATTGAATGATGCCCTAAAGAAATTCAAAGGTGCGGTGCTTATGCTAAGAAAGTGAACGCAAGTGCCGGCCGTTGGATAATGGTACCTGATTCTCGGCGGCGTATGGGTATCTTTGTCATACTTGATAGCTAAGGATCGTCGATGGTTCTCGTGTGGCGGTGGAGTTTGGGCCGGTCGTCGCTGTCGCTGAAGCGGCTCCGGTGCTTCGGTTGCAGCGCATCTTGACATACAAGAAAGCTCATTTCTGGTAAGTGAGCAATTGCATGATAAAGAAGAGAAAAAACGAAGGAGTACAAATCAAAATAACCTGATGAGGTTGTGGCGTCGGTAAAGCAGGGCCAGAGGAGTTGAATATGGTGTCCATGGAGCAGGTCTGGTGTAGTGGACGAAGGCTTCGGTGGGCGCGGACTTTCAGTAAGGAGGATCTGTTGCGGCGGATGAGGGCTTGTATGAAGGGCCAGCGATGGGCTGGACGAGGGAGTCAGTGAAGGGCCTACACTGTGGTGGACGAGGGCGCGATTAAGCAGATCGAGTGTTGTGGACCATGATGGCGGTCAAGGAGATCTGGAGCAGTGGACAAGCTAGTCGTTGAAGCGGCTCCGGTGAAGTGGTGAGTTGGCAGTTGGGAGTTCCAAGGTGAGGAAGCTAGATCCGGCAGGGTGTGAGGTCCGCCGCTGTGGCGAAGGACTAGATTCGGCAGCTTGCCATGGTTGGGGGGTCCGGGAGGGAAGGGGAGGGGTTCTGGGAAGAATGTTGGGGGCAAAGGGAGGAAAACAATGGAGTTACCAAAGCAGCCATTTCCCGTTCATGTGGTAGGGTAAAACAGAAATATCGCGGGGCTAAACTTTCGGGCGCGAGATATTTCAATGTGAGATGGAAGTTTGAAAGCTTTTGGCGCCTGAAATTATAAGGGTTCTGCTCTTGTATGGCCGACTATGATATCATGGCCGAGAATTTGTTTGTTTTCCATGCAAAAAAGTGCAAGTTTTGAAAATCAATGTCTCCAACTCGAAACTTAGATTGTCCATTCAATTCAAATATGGATCATTGAGCTACTACAAGCAAATACCATCATACGGTCCAATTCAAATGAAATCCCAAATGTGTTTATCCTAAATATGATGACAAAAGCAAATATGTATATGTGTATGAATAAAGTGGATGATTATAAAGTTTGAACATGCTCGTATGTGTATATCTCGAGGTTTGATATATGAATTTGAAATCACGAAATCTTGGCTTAAAAAATGTACCTCCGTTTAAATGAATTACAAAAGCTAATGATGGAGTCGAATTCCAAAATTCCAATCTTATGTTTGTAATTCTGGTACATCAAGGTATATCACGAATGTTCAAAAGTATCATTATCTCATAGTCCAAAGTGTGAAACAAATTGATCAACCATGAGTGCACACACTATTGACCATATATATATATATATATATATCTCAATTATGCTAAAATCCCTCAAATATAGACA
>NC_041393.1:17787537-17820201 GCF_002162155.2 Triticum dicoccoides | reverse complement strand
GTCGTTCTCTCCCCCAGACACGAACACACGAGCACATTAACACCCCTCTCTCTTCTATAGTCCAGACCCCAATATAGGTCTCTATCACTTTATCTCTCGGGCATGCACACATCTCTTACCCCACTCTCTATGTCTCCCAGCATCTCTCTTTCCCAAGCACACGCACTATGTATAGTGTATCTTTCCCATACACACAAAACGTCGCCCACAAACGTCTATCTCCCTAGTAATGTGGTTCTCGCACACTCACCTCACACACCACCCCCACTACAAACAAGCACACTTTGTCTCCTTGTGCACCACTCTCCTCTGTCTATCTCTCCCACATGTGGACCCGCGCCAGTTCCTTCCCTATATACATATATGCTATGACTCTTTCCATAGCTCCCTAATGTATCATCGTTCTCAACCTCGCACTTTGTTCTCTACACCGTCTATTCTGGATCTCTCGTGAAGTCCCTATCACACACACAATGACTCACTTCCCTTGCGTCTCCGTACATAGGCCAATTTCAAACAACATCAACATTTTCTCCGTACAACGACCCCTCTCCCCGCCCCCTCTCTCTCTTCATCTCTCTCTCCGTCTCTAGCTCTCTCTCTCTCTCTCTCTCTCTCTCTCTATCTTTCTCTCTCGCTCGCTCTCACACCCCTCTCCCACACACACTCGATGTCTCTTCAAAATAGTCTGCTCCCCGCCCGCACCCATGCTATCCCGCTACTACACATGTCACACCATTCGCCCTTCCTTTATACTATACTCCACATACACACACTCCCTCTCACACGCAAATGCGCGCAAAACACACAGACACACACAACCACCCATTTATCTGGATCCTCATCTCTCCCCATGTCTGCATGTTTATCTCACACACTCACTCTCTGGTTATGTCTATGTGTCTACACGTTACATAACACAATGCCCCATGTACATGTCTCTCTCTATCCTTCACAAACATAGATACAAAGAATCTCTTATCATTGCCTCAGTCTCTAGACAAATCACACATGCACACTGTCTCTCTCTCTCGCAAACACGCTCAACAAGGGTTTCCCCGTCAATAACTTACCGTCTATTCATCAATAGTCGTGCCAGTACGGCGAACACGAGACGTGAAAAAGAGTAAATCTACATGTGCGTAGACCCCCCTAGTATGACTACTAGGACTAGATCAAGCCGAAAGCGCGCCACTGTCACCCCCTCCTTATCAGCGACAGGAAAACCTTTGTTGTACACAGTCGAGAAGTTATGATGCTAAGGCCCCACATGCTGAGACGTTGAACACAATGTAGATCCTAGTTTACGGAAACAAGTATCGATAATACGTTTGTATATTCATACTTATATTTTTTCTGTTATAAGAAACTAAGTTGGTGATGATGGTACGCGTGCATCTTGCAATATAGAACGTCCGATCTATATCTCACGGATGGAAATTAAACTAAAAGATACCCGCACCTCTCTCCATATTTGTAGACAAGTCCTTCCCACTTTCATCCTTATCTCCAGCAACCTCATTATTGAGCAATTAAAAAGGAAGCCTCTGGAACAAACTGGCCTGGTGGCCGCTGTCGGTGTCGTCCATCCCAATGCCTCCGCTCAATTCGACCACCAATCACCACCACACCCACTCCTCTTCACCTTATGTCCTATTTCTCAAGATATAATTAGTTTTTACACATGCGATTACTCCCGCATGGGTCAATCACAACAAGTGTTTTATAAAAAATGCATCTTGATGTTCCTTGCAATGCACGGACATCTTGCTATTACTCCTACAAAAGACTAAGTTGGTGATGATGGTGTGTCTACCATCCGTCATTTCAGACCATTAGATCTACATCTAACAACTGTGAGGTAAGTTGTTGCCTTTTCTCACCAACATCCACTTCTCTACCAATTTGCAGAAAAACCCATAATTAGTATCTTAAAACCAACCACATCCCTCCCTCACCTCACCAAAACATCCCAAGGAATATAATCAGATTGAAACATAACTTATCTCTAGTGATATATGTATATCAAAATTAGAGTGTTTTGTATCAAGTTTGTGAATGAGTATTATTCTAATTATGATTTGTTGAAATGCACATGAACATTGCTAGTATTTCCAACCATGCAAATAAAATCCTAGTATTTCCATAGTTTCGAGTTTTCCATCAAGATATTAGTCACTCATGGTTGATATTTACTTTCAATCACGTACACATATGCACTATGTAACTAGCCTTGCTTATTGGCTTCCAAAGCTTAACTTTCACTCCTACTTACAATATGTAGAGTATTTAACAAACAACTACCACTTTCAACCATCCCTAGGAAGGAACTATTGTACAAAAAAAGAAAAAACATACCCAAAATTTCTTAATCCATGCCAAAAACTACTACCTAGTGCCGATTAGGCTCGTTTAAACCCGTTTATGATAGGGTTGGCCCACACATCCATGCTGACGAGGCAGCTTAAACCAACACATTTTGTTTGACCGTTGACACAAGGGATCCACATCTGAGCTTCTATCATGTTATTACCCCTCAAATCATTATCTTTCCTGAACATTACTTCAAACAATACTGATGTATGTTCGTAGGTGGCGCCGGTGATGAGCGAGTTGGCCACCACTCTGCCGGACGGGCCGGACGCCACGCTGGCTTCCGCGCGGGTTCGCAGGCTGGCCCGAGCGTGACTCACGAGCGAGCAAGCCACTGCGCTGGCCTTCGCTCGGGCCAGATGGCTGGCCTTAGCGCGGCGCCCGCAAGCAAGTCGTCGCACCACCGTTCCAATCTAGCTAGCAAACCTTGCAGATAAGCAGCTGGATGGAGCTATCTTGGCTAGCTAGCGGCCGCGAGCGGTGGCGGAGCTAGCATCCTGGCTGCCGCAAGATGGGCTCCGCACCGCTGGGGGTTTTGACCTCTCCTTCTGCCAACGGCGGTAGCTGCGTCCTATGGCCGAGGATGACTGGGTGGACAGGTCGGAGGTAGGAGGTCATTCAAGGATTTTTGTGTAGACTGACATGTAGGTCCCACACATATCATAACACCTAACATGTGTGTCGAATAGAAGGCTTTGACTTAAGGGGCGACATGGATTGAAACGTGCCTATGACGACACTTTATAGAGTAGTTGTTTCTTGGTAGGGCTGGTTGATAAGGGCATGTAAAATGGTTGATAAGGTAGTCTTATCTTAAGTCTGCCACATATGCAAGTGGTAGTAGTTTCTTGGCATTATTAGCGGTTTCTTGGTATTATTAGAGGTTTCTTGTAAGGAACAATGTACTACTAGCGACAAAAGGCGATTCTAGGTTGTGTTGTACTCGAAAGAGTACTACTAGTGGTCGCGGGAGTGTATACCTCATTTTGTGGGTTCGATCCCGGCCGAACGCACGGCGGCCTTTTTTCAAATAGTAACTTTGCTGCGAGCCAATATTGTACACAGGTACTTTGAGTTTTGAAGTCGAACGGACGTGCGGCACCACAATCTGGGTGCACTGGATAGCCTAGCCATGTGAACTAGTTTTCCTTCCCATCATCTCGTGGATCGTGTGCTCGCCCTAGCCGCACCTTGCTTGTAGCTTCCTCATCAGCTAGTAGCATATTTAAACTAGTGCCTCCCAATTAAGCCCGAGGAGCCGGAAAATCCTGGCGCGGCATTGGGAACTTTGCAATATGGCTCTGTACGTAAAGTGCTACTAGTACTCTACTACTCTGTAGCTTGTGGCGTTGCACGCATGTGGAACCCCGGCTCAGAGCGACCGGTTTACCTAGCATTGCCAACCCAGAGATCATGTCTTCTGGCAACACGCAACATCTTGGTATACAAATCGCCGCTTTATTGAAACTAGCAGAAGCATAGTGTTACATTACATCAAGTAGCGAGGCCAAGCGGCACACTCTGTGCGGCTGAACAATATTTACATTATTTAGTGAACATAGAGGGGGCCTCGAGCATGACATTTACACGGCAGCGGAATAACGATGTAGCAGGACTCCATAGCGCAGGGACACCAATGTGGACACGGTCTAGACACGGCATATCTCCGATCCAGTTAGACTTTCTTGAAAGCTGGCATAACACGCCAGGTCAGTACATTGAATGTACTTGCAAGCTCGCAACAAGCAAAACCATAATGGCAAGCAACATCATGACATTTAAAAAAGTTCGATGCAAATATCACACACATAACCTTCCCTAGTTGGAGGTACCGACAAGAGGCATGACAACGGAATGACTATGGCCTCCCCATACTAGGGAAAATGTGGTTGCACTTGGTAGCTCTATTCAGTGGCGCCATGACCCGACCAACTTTTAAGTTCAAGTTCAATTATCATCAGGTTTAACTCGAAAATAAAAATACTCGAGTCACAATATGCCATACTCATGCAACCATGTATCATGCATCATATATCACTTTAACAATACCAGATCAACCTTATTCAAAGTTCTACTTGCACAAACTCAACTTGCAACATTTTTGGTCCTTTCTTACAGGTTATTTCTACTCATTACTTTAGTTGGAATTTATCAAATAAAACTCTTTTTTCATATAGCAAAAATAATACTAATTGCTCATAGTACCGTAGTCAAGACAAAATTAACTTAGATCAACTACTCAAGCTATAACTCACTAGTTCAAGCATTCATTTCTGTTAACTAAGCATTTTGGTCATAACAAACTAAATAACACCAGCACCATTTATTTTTAATACTATATGCAATGAATATCATATAAATTCAAGTAGAAAATCATGGATATTGCAAAGACACCATAATCATGTTGTTGTGGCTTTCCTTAGTGCAGAGGAGCTTCACACTCCTCCTGGATGCCTTCATGACAAGCTTCACCTTTTGAAAATAGTTCAAATGACAAAAAGAAAATATCAAGAACACTTCTGAAAATTACCAAAAATTCTAGGCAGCAAAGAAAAATCCCATCTTGGTTGTGCTGCTAGGATATTCCAGTAAGAACAGAATGCAAGAAGAATCAACTCATTTAGACTTGTAGAATAAAAGTTACAGCTAGTCAAAGTTCTGGTCAAATTTGAACTAAATTTGAATTAAAAAGAAAAACCAGGGGGGTGACGTCGAAGGCGTAAAACGCCAGGGCGCCACCACTCATACCGCTTCGGGCACGGCCTGAGTGGCTGACAGCGGGCCCCAGCTATGAGGCCGGAGGGGGAGAGAGAGAAACAGAGGCGGGCAGCGCAACGATGACGCTTTCTCCAGCGAGGAGTGCCCGGTGACGAGATCTAGAGGGCTAGGATTGAAGAGGAGGTAGAGACGCACCTGGTCGTACCCATAGCGTGGCTAGGTGTGTCCGGACGGGGTCAGAAAGGAGCTCTCCAGCGGCGGCAGCGGGCGGAGCTCGTCAGAGATGACGGCTCCGGCGACGCAGGGCCAGTCTAGCAGCTCCAACAGCACCAGCAAGCACCAGTGGATCACCATGAACACACTGGAGGGGTCAGCTGAGCGCGAGTGGCTCTGGAGCAGGTGCGGGCACAGGAGGGGGGTCGCCGGCGAGCTCGGGGCGGGGACGGCGGCCATAGGCCTGCCCGGCCAGGCTGTGGCGCTCTACGGGTGTGTGGAGGTGTGATGAGTGTGTGTGAGGAGAGGAATGAGCTCGGGGAAGCTCTATTTATAGCCGTGGCTGAGGCGGGGATCGAGAACTCGCTAGAGTTATTTGGAGCCTCGCCCGGTGATGAATGGCTCAGTGAGAGAGGGGGAAGATGCCGGAGGTCATGTGGGAGCTGTAGGCGAGCTGCAACGAGCACGGGAGCGTGGTTCGCGACGAGCACAGGGGCATGGGCGCACTATTGCGTTGGTCGTGCCGTGCCTGTGCTCGCTGCGGCGAGCTCTGGCGTCGGCGAGCACCAGGGTGCAGTTAAGGGGGCTCAAACGAAGATGGTGGCACGGTTTGGCACGGTTTAGCAGCGAGGGCAGCAAGCACGCATGAAACAGAGGCGTTGGCGCAACGCAGAGCGCGTTGGACGCATGCCAGCCACCTTGGAGGAATGTGGTCACCGCGTGAACTATGGCATCAGGCTGTGCTAAGTCCAAACAACATGTCTAGCAGCTAGTCCGTAGTGGTATTAGTTGTTTTGCATGCTTGGTTGGGTCACAGGTGCACTGTGGGAGTGGCTATCTTCCTCGCAAGTTTCTGGACAGAAACTTGTGAGCTTAACTTAGAAAATTCTAGTGGGAGTAAAGGGTTGTGCTTTGGGGTTTAGTGATCTCTTAGGAAGGTAATCAAGCTCAAAAAAGATCAGCCCCAAAAGATCAAGCAAAAATATACTTGTTGTGCAAAGTGATCATTCTGTCCAGAACAAAAATGATTATTTGTAGCAAAAGTATTACAAAAATTTATGAAATATTTTTCCTCGGGAAGGTGCCCTAGGGTTCAAAGAATATTTGTGAATCTATTCTGGATTTTTGGAGCAACAAATCTAGGGGTTGCTTTGGAGCTTTCTTCTCTAAAGTGATTTTCAAGGAAGAAAATGAATATTTTTCTTTTACAAAAAATATCCATTGGGATTTTGTTGGAGTCTTTCAGAGAAGAAAATGTGAGTTAGAGGTGGATGGGTCACTTGGGTGAAAATCAAGGGTATGCCCAAGTGTTCAAGTCCCTTTGAATTGATCCAAAACACCAAATCCAAAGCAAAGGAAACTAAAAGCCGGAAAAAGAGAGAAAGCAAAGGCAACTAAAAGTTCGACGAGATCCATTACACCTCCACAAATGGAAGCGAAAATCCTAGTCTCGCTGTATCAATAAACTCAAATGTTCTGCCCCCACAGTAACCGTCGCTGAGAAACAGGCTGCTAGTGTGTGCGTGAGAGGAGTAGCTGAGTAGGCTAGCTATGCGCTTGAATGGAGCACCGAGAGTACCCACTACGCAGGTGTACTTTCCCTGCATTGATAGTACAACAATGGTTCTAGAGATTCAATAGTTAAAAACGGGTGCACTATACTAGAAGTACAGTACAACGCACTAGAGTACGAGTATATAGTAAATAATATCCTCACCCCTTTGCTAAGGAACGATCGAGGAGCTACAGTTGGAAGGGACGAGGCCCTGCCATTACTACGCTCTTATCTCCTCCTCGCTAGTTCCCCTCCCCCCGAAGAGAAGGAAGTTCGTCCCTGCTCCCATGGATTCGTCAGGCGGTTCTCCTCCTCGTCGGGGCTGGGAGACCTTGGACAGCGATCCTCTGGGAGAAATCGCACGTTGCTCCGACGTCCTCACTGCCGCAAGACTCGGTGCTTCTTGCACCAACTTTTTCAAGACGGTGCTTAAATAGGTTTGGGAAAAGGCCATGCTTGTTGGTCTTCCATGCGTCCTCGAGGAGAAGGTTCTTCTATGGGACAATCCTTTGAACTATACGCTGCTCCCTGGCCATGGTTGCACGTTGACTCCGCTAGAGTTGCCGACGTTGAGAGGTAGTTGGATTTTTGTCCGATGAGCAGGTCAGTCATGGAGTTTGATCATGTAGTAATTAGTTATTCCATTTCCATCCCGTAATTTCTCCACTGCCCACCATCTTATATATAGATCTGGGCCGGTGCCAACGAAGATTGGCTTGCATAACTCTGGCCGGATACCACCTTCATTTTGCACAACATCCACAACAGTGCGGTCGTTCCCTCTTCTGGACTGGCTGGGCTTGAATACGTATGATGATGCCTACCTGAGATTGAAGAAGATAGAAATTGTGGACCCGCCGACAAAGCGACGCGGCTACGACGATTACTATCTCATCACGGTGTTCGACATAAGGATTGCCATCAATGCAAGAGGAAGTAACGGCAGAGGCTGGAGCATATTGGCCGCGGCAGATTTGTACCCCTACATGTTCGAAGACGACATGCGCCATCTAGGCCGCATCTTCGTGGTGACAAGCCAGGGGACTTGTTTCATCTGGTTGCCATCCTATGGTATGGGAGATTAGAAACGGAATGCACAAACCATCATTTGCATCCCTAACGGTACTCCATTACTTTGCAGGGACCAGTCATCCCCCGATCAAAATAAGATCGCCGAACCTGGATGTTCATTTGCATCCGTGATTTGGTCTAACCTGGAACCTTGTAGCTGACTTTGGCATATTGGGATCCACTATCTTAGCAGTCGTTACCCATGGTACCACTGATGTGCAACTTGGTCACACAATCTACCACGATCGGACCGTCACCATCTACCCAAGTATTCCATTTAGTATTTTATTTTTTAACCCTCTCGTCTTCTCTTTCATTATTTTACTACTTACTAGTACTAGTAGGAGTACTTTTTACCTTGGAGGACGCGTATAGCTAGCTAGGCCCTTGAATACTTAAACCCACTAGCTGCCACCATTTTTGTTTTTCCATGTCTTACTATCTCATCCATGTAGCCAAGAGTGGCTATATATAATAAGCCGGTTATTTTACTTCCTCTATACCGGAGTAGTACTATTTGCTGCAGAGTGTTACTAACCACAAAATAAGGTTCAACTTTTTGACCGTGGTCCTGGGCAGAAAATGGGCTGTAATAAATTACTTAAGAATTCACAAATGGGCTGCAAATTATTAAAAAATAGCAAATGGGTTCTATGTTGTCTGCCACAGATTTCGAGGCTGACTTGTGGGCCTACTAAGTTCATGCGTACACAAGGTTTCTCATAAAAAGAAACTTAGTCGACAATCGACTCTATCAGCGTCACACCAATAGATGTCAATCTAACGGCAATCATGCTTCTTCGGTCTCTGATATTCCTGCTCCAGCCGCCCAAACCAGCGCCGGCGGAACTGCCTGCTCCCGCCTCCTGTGGTCGGCTATGTTGCCGGGCAGGCCTCACGGCCCCACCATACTCGCATCCTTGGCCTGTCTATCCCTCTACTCACCCACACCTCTTGTAATTTTCCAGCGACGGCAGCCGAACCAGTCAACCCTGGTACTCCCCACCGCGTGGGCAGTCACTGCCGTGTCTTCCACGGCTCCATGTCGTTCCCTTCGTAGGCCTTGCTGTCGTCCACCGCCCTGGTGCTCTCGGTGTGGCATGGTCAACATGGTCAATGAACGACATCCATTGGAAGTGGACTGTACATGGAGAGGCTCACAGCTGGGTCTGTCGGGGGTTTCGTGCAACATATGTCAAGGGATGGCTTATCATGGTGGGAGCTAGTAAGACATTGTCGGTGACTGGAAACGGGATAAGGCGTAAACATGTACACCGACGCGTCTTACCCAGGTTTGGGGCTTTCCTAGGAGATAACACCCCTAGTCCTGCTCTGCGAGGTCTCCGCATGATCACTAGATCAACAAGAAGCTACAAGCTTGCTCCTCGAGCTGTTTGGCTAGAGGAGGAAGAAGGGGTGGGCTAGCTCTACTCCTCTCTTTATATGCGTGTGTTCTCTAAGAGGCTGAACCCTTTGGATGGGTGCCCTGGGGGGTTTATATAGGCCTACCCCCTAGGGGTACAATGGTAATCCGGCCGGGTGTAGGCCCGGGCCGTCAGTGTCTCTGGTTGCCGGCTTCTCCGCCGGTTGCTGGGGCCTGCCGTCTGGTGGGTCCCGCCGGCTGGCGGTCTCTTGGCTGACAGGTAGGGCCCGCCGCTTGTGGGTCCTGTCGGATGCTCATCACTATTGCCCTGCCTCTAATGGCGAGGGCTTGGTCGGGGAGAGCGTGGCTACAGTACCGCCGCCTGGCGGGCGCTCACTGTAGCCACACCTCGTCTCATCTAGTTAATGGCGCACAAACTTCAAGGGAAGGGGAGGGACAGCTACTGGGAGTCGGCCTCCCCCTATGTCGACTTGTTAGGGCTCGCCGTCTTTTGGCATCTCACGGACAGGTAGGGCCTGCCGCCTGCGGGCCGTACTGACAGCCCATCGTGGGAGCATGGCTTCCTCTGCCATGGATGATGTCATGGGCAGCGTGGCAACAGTGCGACGCCGGGCTAGGGATGGCTGCCCGGTACGCTACACTGTGGCCATGTTCATTCCTAGATTCAGGGGGTGGCAGGCTGCATTGTAGCCATGCCCCGTCTCTTCGTTGTTATGTGGGTGCAAACTTTGAGGGTGCAAGGGTGGGCCGTCTGCTAGGAGGCGGCCGCTCTGGTGGCTGCCTCCTAGGAGTCAACCCACGTCAAGGCCCCTCTTTGGGCCTCGCCGCCTTCTAGCAGCCGGCCGTTCGAACCAGCCGCCCACAAGAAGGCGGCCCCTTGTCTTCGATGCTTGAAGGGCGCAGCCGGCCCCGATGTCTTGAAATATCATGGGGAGCAGATAGGCCGACCCGTGGTCATTTACTCCGACAGTAATCCCCAAAGCTGGTGGGGCGTCGCGGCTGAAAGGGCGAGAAGCCTCAGCAGCTTCATACTCCGAGGAGGCGACAGCTAGGAGTCAGCCATGATCAAGCATGTCGCCTAGTGATTTCAAAATGCAGAGGCGGGAGCTAGGTGGCATGTTTGCTGGGCGCCAGGCAAGCCGCCCGCTGACCACGCGCCACAGGGCGCCAACCAGCCGGACTAGCCTGCCAGCCCACGTGCGCTCCGCGACGTCGCCACAGGCTAGGGCCCGCCACTACCGGGCCTCGGCATGCATGCGGATCCGCTGTGGCCGAGGCGGATGGTTGGGGTTCTGGGGCGCAGTTAATGCGTGTCGTTACTATGCAGTAAATGTGGGGTTGTGGGCACAGTTAATCCCATGATTCCCACGTCCCGCCCCCTCGGCTCCGCCGCCAGCGGATATAAGTAGGGGGAGGAGGGGAGTGGCAGACCCACGCGCGCCCTCCTCCCCCCTCGCCATTTCCCTCTTCTTCTATCTGCTACCGCCATAGTTCGTCGTCACCGAACCAGTCCACCCCGCATCATCTCTGCTCCGTCGCGGGCTTGCACGTTTGTCGTCGCGCCGTGCTTCTGTCGGGCTTCGATCTCCCATGGCGCGCGAGCGGCAAAGCACTGGCGCCTGGGATGGCTCCAACGTCCACGAGGATCACCTTGATTTCCTCCGCCAAACGCGGCGGCTACCCGGCGAGGGCTACGTACAGATACCCACTCCACCTAAGAGGGAGATCTCACCGGCACCGGAGGATGGCGAACGTGTTGTCTTCCTGTCGCATTTCCTTCGCGGCTTCGGCCTGCCAACGAGCGGCTTCTTACGCTCCTTCCTTCAGTTCTACTGACTCCAGTCGCACCACCTCATGCCGAACACGGTGGTGCTGCTATCCTTCTTCCTTACTCTATGCGAGGGTCACTATCGGTGTCAAAACCGGCAGATCTCGGGTAGGGGGTCCCGACCTGTGCGTCTTAGGATGATGGTAACAGGAAGCAAGGGACACAATGTTTACCCAGGTTCGGGCCCTCTCGATGGAGGTAAAACCCTACTTCCTGCTTGATTAATATTGAAGATATGAGTATTACAAGAGTAGATCTACCACGAGATCGTAGAGGCTAAACCCTAAGAGCTAGCCCATGATGGTATGATTGTAATTATGATCGGACTTCTAAGGACCATCCTCTCCAGTTTATATAGACACCGGAGAGGGCTAGGGTTTACATGGAGTCAGTTACAAGGAAGGAAATATAATATCCGGATCGCCAAGCTTGTCTTCCACGCAAAGAAGAGTCCCATCCGGACACGGGCCAAAGTCTTGAGTCTTGTATCTTCACGCTTCAATAGTCCGGACGATGTATATAGTTTGGCTCTCCGGATACCCCCTAATCCAGGACTCCCACAGTAGCCCCTGAACCAGGCTTCGATGACGATGAGTCCGGCACGTAGTCTTGTTTTCGGCATTGCAAGGCAGGTTCCCTCTCCGAATACTCTGATGTACCCATCATGATGATACGTGTGCGACATCTCATCAATGTTGTACTCCTCGGCTTCAGTGCTTCAATAATGACCATTTCCACGTGTCGAGCGAATGCGAGGAGTCGAGGCATTTTTGCATATGCCACCCTCGGTCCTTCGGGCTAACCATCTATTTGAAGAGACAGAGATTCCGAGATCCAAACCTCACTCTCCCTCCTCGAGCAAGCATCTAACAAAGCGCCCAGAAAAAACCATCCCAACATGGCCGGTCGTCGCAGCTCTTCTGCTCGCTCCCCTTGCCCCAAGACGGGGGACTGGGGAGAGTGTTCAGTTTCCCATAGCCGTTTGATAAAGTTATAAACCCAAGGGCTCCTCCCGCCGGTGTTCATGGTCCCTGTCCGAGCCGGAGTGGCCACCTATAACGGCGGAGAACAAGTGGAGAGATCCCCCAATACGTCTCCAGAGGAGCGAACATGCCTAATTCTGCATCTATTAAGGGGCCTCGGGTTTCCTATTCATCCATTCCTTCGTGGGCTTCTGGAGTTCTATGGCCTCTAGTTGCACAACTTTACCCCAGCCTCCATACTACATATAGCAGGGTATGTCGCACTTTGTGAGCTATTTCTAGGCTGCGAGGCTCATTTCAGATTGTGGAAGAAGCTATTCTGCCTTGTCCCCCGCAACTAGGCAGAATCCCTAGGTCAAGTGGGCGGGGCCGAAGAATGGCGTATCGCTGAGACCGGATACCTATCCGGACTCCCAAGAAGGCAACAGATAACTGGGCTTCAGAGTGGTTTTATATTGATGACGCTCCCCTTCCGGATCCACTCTCAACAGGACTCCCCAAGTTCAGTAACACCCCTCTGACGACACGTCTAAGCTGGCGCCCTCGAGGCCCCCAAGAAGAGGATTCCAGGGAAATACATTTCCTGATGAGCAGGATAAAGTTACTGGCCAAATCCGGACTGACAATAGTCGAGGTGAATGCAATATGCATAATGCGGGGAGTGCAACCGCTTCAATATCGAGGCAATCCCATGTGGCACTTCAACGGGACAGACGATGCCACCCGCTGTGGCCGTAAGGGTCCGGACTCCCCCACCGCTCTGGCAAGGATACTGTCCGACCTATACAAAGGAGAAGAGGAAGACTTCCTCCATATCAAACTGCGGGACGGATTCTCCATGTATAACCCCCCAAACTAGGTAAGTCGTCATTTATTTTCTCGCTTCACTTATAGTGGCGTTCTTAGCTAAAGTTACCTGCATCGATATTTCCGAGCAGGAACTAAGGAGGTCCGTAGAAGGAATCTCCAGGCCTTCCCCGCAGCCTGAGGACCCCGAAAGGGCCCTGGATCCAGGACTCGAAGAAGACCTAGATGCGTCTGTGGAGCTTGTCGACGGGATATTTTATCGGGCGAGCCGTGATGGCACCTCAGTTGCTATTACTGCTGATTATCCCAGACTGCTACCCTCGTTGCATGTAAGCCAAGCCGAAGACTCGATCCTCCGAAGAGGACTCTTTCCTGATGTCACGCCTTATCCCCAAAGCGTCGTGTTTTTGCAGAAGCGAAGTTCGGAGCAAAGAGCCGAGCCCCTAGGGACCTGTCAACCACAGGCATCCGGATTGGGTAGGCTCAAGAGAAAAGCGGTTAGGGCCGACACGCCTCTACAGAGGTAAGGAAACAACCTGTCATGTAATTATTGTTATTTGAAGTGTAACAACACCCTTTACATCCTGGCAGGAAGAGGGGTATCCGGACTATATCCGGGGATCATGCCAACCACGCCTCCACCAGTCGGTCTCCAGAACCGACTTCGAGAGAGGAGGCGGACATAGGGCCAATGCCGCATAGTCCTCCGACAGAGGACGCAGATATGCTCTCGGACACGAATTCTGAAGTAGAGAGCGCCATGAATCACCGGCGTCGACGGGCCGTGCTTCGCAACAACATCTTTTTCGAAGACGCATTTAATGCTTTCAATTCGGGAGACGCATACATCCGAGTTGCTCAAAGCGGACTTGCTCGGGCGACAGTCCAGTATACCAAAGATATACAGGTAAGAAAGTTTGATGAGCATGTATAGCAGTAGCCCCAGAGACTTGAAACGGTTGAAACAACAGTTTTAAGTATCAATTTATGTGCAGGTTCTTCTAGATAAGAATGAGCAATTGTCTCGGGAGCTAGAGGAGTGCAAGACCCAACTGAGGGCCACAATTGCCAAGCTACTGGAATCCCAGAAGGCCTCATATGGTAACATTTATCTCGATTATATGAAAATGCACCAGTTAGCAACTGGTTGGTATGACAAATTTAACATAAAATTCTGTAGATAACCCCGGAGTAAATCCGGAGGGCGGGAGGGATGACGAGTCGCATCTCCAGAGGCAAGTAAAGGTCGGCGAGCGCATTCTTATGCAAGTTAAGCAGGAGAAGAATTTTCTCCAAGATGCCAATGTTCGGCTGGACGTGGAATTGAAGGACGTCCGTGCACAGCTGGCGGACTCCATGAAGGAGAACAAAAGGCTTCGCTGCGGCATTTATGGTAAGTACCTAGACAAACTGTCGCATAGTTCGACGGGGAAGTATATTGAAAGAGTTTTGCTTGTAGGAATGCTGACGGGTCGCCCTGAGGAGGAGATGCCTGCATCTGCAGGCAATTTACTGCAAGACCTCTCGCAGCTGCACGAGCGAGCTCGGCAGGCGATGTAGGGCGTAGCGCAAGCCTTGTGGCCGTCAAGCCTCCTGCCAAATGGCATGGGAGAGCTTGTGGACATGCTTCAGGGGGCACGGCGGCGCTTCCGACTGTGGAAGATATCAGCCTGCCGGTAGGGTGCAAGGGAAGCATGGGCTATGGTGAAGACGCGCTACACCAAGCTGGACCCGAACCATATGGCCGAAGTTGGACCGGCGGGGCCAGATGGGAAAGAAATTCCCGTGAGTCTGGTATATGACCAGGTTGCGTTAGCCGCAAAGTATTCTCAACAGGATTGTAAGCTAGATAACCTGTTGGATGGTATAGAGGAGGAATATAGTCCGTCCAAGTGACTGTGTAATTCAATGGACATAAGTAGCCCCTAGCCGGATTAAAATCATTTGTCATGGCGGACCTTTTCGCTTCAGCCCCTAGACCCTAGAGTCCGGGGTGTGTCCGAATACCCGCTCGGTTGTACAAAACTGGAGTATGTGTGGAAACCAGGCGTAGGGGTCATAAGTGCTTGAACAGACAAGTACCCAACTAGTTATGTTATATTACATGGATAGTAAGAAATATCTTCCAGGGAGAATAGTTCCATTAAGGGTTCCTTTCCCGGGGTAAGCATGTGTCAAGGCACATGTCCGGACTGCGAACCATAGCGCAGGATACAAAACTTCTAGGGATTAATGTTATGATAAACGAAGACATCTTTTGTTCACCGACCGAATATTCTCATAAGGAAACTAGCTTTCGGCTTCACCCAGTCTGAGGTACACATCCGGCTCAACCGGCAGTAATAATCACAGAGGTGCTCCCCTTATGCCCTAGCCAAATTAACGGGAATGTAGGGCATAAGCACAAGAGCCAGGCAACCCAGCTTGGCCACGTCCAAAGTCATATCGATGCATATAATGGTGAAGAAAGGGCACACATGGAAAAAGAAACTCATGTGTGATGGGCAAAAAGCTCCGAAAGTAATTTATATTTAGCTTCCGTATAGGAAGCCGCCAGGTAGAGCTTACACACGTAGTGCGGCCGGACTAGTCCGGAAGTCCCTACTGTATTAAATACTGTGTGTGAAAGGAAAAAGATCGAGAAAGGAAGAGGGAGGGAGCATAATTTAAAAAGGAGGGGGTAAGGAGACGAACACGGAGTTCGGCGCTAGGCGTAGAATCTCCGGAGTCTGGCCGCGTTCCATGGGTTTGGCTCGAGTCTGTTGTCGGGCGCATTACGTTAGCGGTACGATCCTCCCGTGAGAACTTTGTCGATGATGAAGGGGCCTTCCCACTTTGGTTTGAGCTTGTCCTTCTTCTTCTCCGGTAAGCGTAGAATGAGCTCGCCAATATTATAAGTTTTGGCCCGCACTTCTCTGCTTTGGTATCGTCAAGCCTGTTGCTGATAGAATGCAGAACGGGCCTTAGCGACATCGCGCTCCTCCTCCAGGGCGTCCAAGTTATCCTGCTGATCTAACTCGGCTTCCTTCTCTTTGTACATGCGTACGCATGGCGAATCATGTATTATGTCGCAAGGTAGTACTTCTTCGGCACCATACACCATAAAAAATGGTGTATATCTGGTGGTGCGATTCGGCGTGGTCCGCAGCCCCCAGAGTACGGAGTCGAGCTCCTCGACCCAATGAGTATCCGACTCCGTCAAGGATCGCACTAGTCTGGGTTTGATGCCGCTCATGATGAGACCGTTTGCCCGTTCGACCTGGCCATTTGTTTGAGGATGGTAGACAGAAGCATAGTCGAGCTTAATGCCAATTTTTCCGCACTAGGATTTCATCTCATCGGCCGTGAAATTTGAGCCATTATCGGTGATGATGCTGTGGGGGACACCGTATCGGTGTACGACCCCGGATATAAAGTCTATTACTGGTCCGGATTCGGCCGTTTTCACAGGTTTGGCTTCTATCCATTTGGTGAACTTATCTACCATGACCAATAAGTATTTTTTCTTGTGGCTTCCCCCTTTAAGGGGTCCAACCATATCCAGCCCCCAGACCACGAAGGGCCAAGTTATGGGGATTGTTTGGAGAGCGGTAGGGGGCATATGACTCTGATTGGCAAAGAGCTGGCAACCGACACAGTGTTGGAGAAGGTCCTGTGCGTCTGCTCGGGCTGTCGACCAATAGAAACCTGTACGGAAGGCCTTGCTGACTAGTGCTCGAGCCGCGGCGTGGTGCCCACCCAGTCCGGCATGGATTTCAGCCAAGAGTTGCCGCCCTTCCTCTTCGGAGATGGACCTTTGAAGCACTCCGGTCGCACTTTTCTTATAGACTTCCCCTTCGTGGACTTTGTAAGCTTTAGAACGCCGGACGATGCACTGTGCTTCATTTTGGTCTTCGGAGAGCTCCTGCCTATTTAGGTAGGCCAAGAAAAGCTCAGTCCACGGGGCGATGACAACCATTATTTCATGGGCTGACAATGTTATTTCGGTGGTAGAACCTCCGATTATATCTGATAGTTCGGAATCTAGGGATGTATTCAGATCCGTGCTTGTATTGCCGGACTCCCCTTCCCATATCACGGATGGATTGAACAACCTTTCTAGGAATATGTTAGGAGGGACAGGGTCGTGTTTAGCGCCGATGCGGGCAAGGACATCTGCCGCTTGATTGTTTTCTCGAGCCACGTGGTAAAATTCGAGCCCCTCGAACCGAGCTGACATTTTAAGGACGGCATTGCGGTAGGCCACCATTTTCGGATCCTTGGCATCAAAGTCTCTGTTTATTTGTGATATTGCGAGGTTTGAATCCCCACGCACCTCTAGGCGTTGAATGCCCATAGAGACTGCCATCCGAAGACCGTGCAATAGAGCCTCATATTAGGCTGCATTGTTGGAGTCTGTGTATAATATTTGGAGGACGTATTGGACCGTGTCTCCGGTGGGAGACGTCAGGACTACACCCAATCCAAATCCAGCCAGCATTTTAGAGCCATCGAAGTGCATTATCCAGTTAGAGTACGCGCCGTACTCTTTAGGGAGTTCGGCTTCCGTCCATTCGGCGACAAAGTCAGCTAATACATGCGACTTGATAGCCCGCCGAGGCTTGTATATTATGTCGAACGGAAGGAGCTCGATGGCTCATTTGGTGATCCGGCCCGTGGCATCGCTGTTATTTATTATATCGTTTAGTGGTACTTCGGAGGCCACCGTAATCGAACACTCTTGAAAGTAGTGTCGTAACTTTCGGGATGCCATGAAGACCGCGTATGCTATTTTTTGATAGTGTGGGTATCGGGATTTGCATGGGGTGAGGACCATGGATACGTAATAAACCGGCTTCTATAGCGGGAATTTTTATCCATCAACCTCTCGTTCGACGACGAGTACTGCGCTTACAACTTGATGTGTTGCAGCTATGTACAGCAGCATAGGTTCGCCGATATTTGGCGCTGTTAGGACTGGATTATTGGCCAATAAGGTCTTTATTTCATCGAGTCCGGCCACGACTGCATCCGTCCACACGAAGTGTTCGGTGCACCGAAGAAGGCGGTAAAGTGGCAATGCCTTTTCTCCTAACCTGGAGATAAACAGCTCAAAGCAGCCACGCATCCAGCTAGTTTTTGGATGTGTTGAGGTCTGTTGGTATAGCCAACTGCGACAAACCTCAGATTTTTGCCGGATTAGCTTCAATTCCTCTATTGGAAATGATGAAGCCCAACAGTTTTCTAGAGGGGACGCCGAAAACGCATTTCTCCGGATTTAGCTTGATGTCGTATTTTCGTAGGTTGTCGAACGTAAGCCTCAAGTCATCTATTAGGGTTTCGACGTGTCTTGTTTTTATGACTACGTCGTCCATGTATGCCTCCACTGTTTTGCCGATTTGCTTTTCCAGGCATGTTTGAATCATGCGTTGATAGGTTGCTCCGGCATTCTTGAGCCCGAAAGGCATAGTGTTGAAACAGAAAGGGCCATATGGTGTTATGAAAGTTGTTGCAGCTTGGTCGGACTCTGTCATCTTTGTTTGATGGTATCCAGAGTATGCGTCGAGGAAACACAGCGAGTCATGTCCCTCTGTGACATCGATGATTTGATCGATGTGGGGAAGGGGAAAGGGATCCTTGGGGCAAGCCTTGTTAAGGTCTTTGAAGTCAACGCACAAGCGCCAGGATTTGTCCTTCTTTGGTACCATTACCAAGTTCTCCAGCCAATCCGGATGTTTGATATCTCTGATGAATCCGGCCTCAAGTAGCTTGGCTAGCTCCTCCCCCATGGCTTGCCGTTTGGGCTCTGAACACTACACCACAGTAGAGCTTACATGACACACTTCTGTGGGCAAAGGTAGAGTAATCTCCACAAAATAACTGTCGGTGTAGCTTTTAAGTTTTATCTTCAGATTATATGTTGGCATAGATACACTAAAGTGGACACACTAAGTGTCGGCAACCTCACAACAACAACTTATCTGTCAGTAATTGCTTAATAACATGTTATGTGTTGGTAAATGTGTGGGCCTTGACAATTTTTCAGTCGCCATAGGTAGGTACTTAGCGACCTAACATGTGTCGACGTACATAGGGTGTATGGACACGGACAAAGTGTCGGCGTAGGGGGACACATGTCGATCGTTGGAAGCTTGGCGCGCGATTTCGACGCGAGGGGAGTTTTTCTGGGTTTTCATGCAAAATAACCTCCACCCAGAGCAAACAATCTCCAAATCAAACAACTCCACAACCCTAACCCATGCTTGTCGCCACCCACCTTGCGCTCAATCCACAGTCCAGCCGCCATCGCCGCCGGCCTCGCGCTCGATCCACAGTCCGGCCGCCATGACCGCTGGCCTCGCGCTCGACCCCATCGTCAAGCCGTCGTCCCGAAGGTCGGACCCCCCCTCCCCCAAGCTCCACCCCGACATCCACCCATCCTTGCACTCCGCCCCCTCTCCCCGAGCTCCCTCCCGAGATCGAGCCACCATCCTCGCACTCCACAATCCAATGACCGTCCTTGTGTCCCCCTGACATCCATCCTTGTCCTCGCAAATCTCTGTCCCTGCTACTGTCAGGGCTCCATCATCGTGCTCCCGCTACTTTCATATCTACTACTATTGGGGCTCCATTGCCGGCCTCCTGCTGCTGCCGGACATGCTGATACTAGGGATCCATCTCCAGGCTCATTACGCTGCCGCTGGACCTGCTGCCGAGGCTCCATCTCCTTCGAGTTGCGCCCCTCCCGAAGCCAGCCGTCCCCATGCCTTGAGGTTAGTGTCAACTCCTCCTAAGTTTTCCTTCGCTGTACTGCTGCACTTAATTCATATGCAGTTGCTTGTGAAAGTAGACAATAGTACAAGAATGTGCTTTTGTTGCTTGATTGTTTTGTACTGCTATTGCCTGAATGATGAATAATGATTGTCGCTTCACCGATGCAAAACTAACACTGCAGCACTATCCAAATTCAGATACTTGACAAATTTGATATTAAGGGTGCATCATGGACAAAACATGGTTGTCTAAGCCTAGGTACATCAAAGTTTCCTTTTTCCCCAACTAATAAGTGGTATAATTTTGTCATGAACTGTTCTGATATCCCTATTTGTGGTGATTGGGTTGGTGTAGATTAGTCGACAATGAAGCTCGGGGCGTGATATGGCGCTCGGTGTAGGTGGCCATGGTGGACCTGAAGCTGGCTGAGATAAGCAATGGGGTCAGTGTTGTGCTCCTCCTGTTCTCATTAACCAAATAGTGCAGAGTGTGGCTGCATGACTGGTGTATATATCCACTTGGACCACCAAAATCAAACTGATAGCAAGAACTAGATGTAGTGCTGAGTTATAGTTCGTAAACAGATCCATATTAGTTCAGAGATCCGCACAACAAATTTGTACATTTAGAATGACCACCAAAATCCAGCAGTACAATTAACTATATTGGAAGAGTTTATTTGATCAATATGTGCATATGAAACAACAAATTAACCCGCGTGAACTATCCATGGAATTATGCAATGCACAGACATATATTCGGACAACATGATGTTTAATTCCGAGGCTATAGTCACATCACTGAAACCAAACAATTATATATGATTCCCCATAGACAGATTGCACCGAACACTCTAGTTACTTGCCTATAGCTAATTTTTTTCTTATTGCACTAGAGGCATTAACCCAACAAAGTTGACACCTCAGGTCTGAGTTATGCTGAACTTTTTATTAACCACATCGGTGGTCTCAAAAAAATTCATGAGTCGCAACGCAGACTAAGAAATTGCTATTTATCTTATCTATGTTATAAGAAACCGGAGACTGAATTCTCCGACATGGAGGGATTCCTTGAGAGCACATCAACACCTGAAGTTGCTGCTGTTGCATCTCTACACTTTTTCTTCTTTCCGGACACCCGACAGCCCGAGCATACAAGAGCAGCACGAGCAGGCCTTGCTATGCAACATCAGCAGAGCGCTCTCAGTGCAGCGGAACTACTCGGGCGTCTCTGACGACAACATACTTGATACTGAAGTTGAAGAGTGTAGCACGGTTGATGAGCTGAAGCGGCATGAAAACATTAACTTCTATTAAAAATAAGGATATTTCCATGTTTAACCTTATTATCGATGTTTATTAAAATTGGGTATCAAAAAGGTGCACAATGACACATGAAGTAGGTTGTGCTCCTTTTATCGCCCGGTGCAATGCACGGGCATTCTTACTAGTAATAATTACATGTAGGCCTATTTTTGAATGCCTATTTTTCAGTTGTTTTGGGAATTAGACTAAGGAGTAATGATTGTTATTGGCTTGTTGCAGATCAAAGATGCCAAGAAGACAACTAATGTGCTAGGAGGTGCAGGTACTAACAGCAGTTGCCTCTACTTGTTGAAGCTTTAGATTTTCGTTTCCTCTTTAAATAGATGGTAACCTCGGCTTCATCCTCAATGGCTCATGATATTGTAGTATCTCTTCATCTAATTTATACATTACAAGTAAACTGAATGTGTCAAGACAATGCACAAAAGATGTGCAACATAACTACATAAGGCCCAGCCATGTTTCCTCTATAGCATCTAATAGTTCAATACAATCTACTATTGCCAGTTCTTAAATATTATTACACCCTACAACTCTTAATACATGACAAGCCCATTTCTTTATAAACTACTACTGCCTGTTCTTAAATATGACAAGCTACAACTACTACTATGAGTTGTTAATATATAACACTGCTGATCAGGAATCCTATCTTATGGTATTTATTGCCAAGTTTGTACGCGTCATCTTATCCTTTATAACCTTTTGCAGACTCACAGAGCTGCCATGTTAGCTTATTAACTTGCCACCAGTCTGAACTTTTGAGCTGTAGAATAGAATATTGTAATTCTGATGGTGTCATGCGGCTCAATTAAGAAACAATTCTGCGGAAACATATTGATAATCCACATCATGATCTTGGTCAAATATGTTATAAACTTGAAAATAGCCACATCCTAATTCTGCATCCTTTCACCTTGTAGTAGTTTTGTTTGTTTGTTGTCATACCTAGCTTATTTTTGAGAATTAGTACCACTCGTCATAAGCATTTCTGTAGCATATATGCACAAGTAGATTTTCTGGGAATGCTCTTGCTAATAATTCTGGGACATGAAATCAAAATGAACTCAAGTGTGTTGATCAAATGATGTTGACAAAAATAGCAGAACATTGTTTCCTGTGGTGATTGATTCCTGTCGAGAAGGAAGCCCGCAACACTACACTTCACCGCATAGGAACAAATATATTTGTGTGTATTCATGGTCATATAAAAATGTTACTCTTGCATGAACAATCAAGTATAAGCTAGCATGTGCTGCTGTAGCCTAACAATCTTCATATGAGCTTTGAACAACTTTTGGATTGATTGCACTTTCATGACAAATTCATATGGAATATTTTCAGGTACTTAGCCACCTAGCATTGGATGTGAGGAGCACTTTGAGTGCCATGGAACATACGTGGCTGTTAGCAGTATTTTGGACCAACCAACTTCAATCATTTCTTGAATCTTATGTGTGTTCTAGACCATTTTGTGCTTCAAGTGTTTTGGAGTAGAAACTTGGTGCTCATGTATGTGATTTGTGTGTTTTGGACAATTGTTTGAATTAGTTGAGACTAGCAATTAGTGGCCCTTTTTATGTGACTTGTGTGTTCTGGATGGTCAAACTATGCTTGTGAACCTGTGTGAATATATATTTATGTATGTTTGCGAACCTATCATCGTTGTCGTCCAATATGTGTTCATCTTGATGCTGTTTGTGGATCAAATTTAGTATATGTATCAAATCATTGGTTTGGCTGTACACTACCTTTCCAATAATTTATCTGTTGGTAAACAGATTCTTGTAGAGTAATTGTCAGCCCTGGTTACTACCTAGCTAGACAGAATAAGTGTAGGCAATTGTACATACCTAGCTAGACAGAGTATGTGTCGTCCAAGGTATGTACCTATCTAGACAACATAAGTGTCAGCAAAGGTATAAATCTTCCTAATAGAACAAGTGTCGGCAAAGGTATATACCTAGCAGGACAACTTATCTGTCGCCAAAACTGGGGTCTATGTTCACACCCCATCTGTCATCGTAGCTAGGGTGTATGCCCACAAATCATGTGCCAGGGAAGGTAGGTGTATGTGCACAGGCAAACTGTCGGCGTAGGTAGGGTGTATGCCGACTCAAAATGTGTCGGCAAGTGAACTTCTGTCGGCAATGTGTTTCCCCACAGCAAGTCCTCCGACTATTCAGTCTTCTGTCAGCATATGTGTTAGCTACAAATTATGTGTCGGCAAAGACACCCTATGCCGATAGATTGACGTGTCACCAATACTTGACCATGGTGTAGTGGAAAACCGCCTTAGGGTCTGTTTGACGGGTTTGTATCCCTTTAGTATGTTAAGGCCGTGTTCGGCCAATTCGCTCGGGATGCCCGGCATGTCCGATGGGTGCCAGGCAAAAATGTCCCAATTCTCGTGTAAGAAGTCTCGCAGTGCGGCGTCCATAGTGGGGCTTAACTATGTCCCGATGGAGGCTGTCTTCATAGGGTCCGTAGGGTGGACTTGGAATTTGACTATCTCATCTACGGGTTTAAATGAGGTGGACTTGGGTCGTTTGTCGAGTATCACGTCGTCCCTGTCCACGATGGCGCGCAGCGTTGTTAATTCTTCTGCTGCTAGGGCTTCGGATAGTGCTTCCAAGGCTAGTGCTGTGGTTTTGTTTTTGACGCGGAGTGCGACATCCGGATCACTAGCTAGAGTGATGATTCCATTGGGTTCGGGCATCTTAAGCTTCATGTACCCGTAATGGGGTATAGCTTGAAAGATTGCAAACGCGTCCCGCCCTAAAAGGGCGTGGTATCCGCTGCTGAAAGGGGCCACTTGGAACACGATTTCTTCGGACTTGTAATTCTCTGGTGTGCCAAATACCACATCGAGTGTGATTTTCCCTGCACACTGTGCCTCCCGACTAGGAATAATTCCCCTGAAGGTTGTGCCGCTTTGCTCAATGCGGCCTTTATAAATTTCCATCTTGTTGAGTGTTTCTTCGTAGATCGGGTTTAATCCGCTTCCGCCGTCCATGAGCACTTTAGTGAGCCGAAAGCCGTTCACTATTGGGCTAAGGACCAAAGCGGCTGGTGCCCGGACGGTCTGGAATTGGGGTTCGTCACTAGCATTGAAAGTTATAGCAGTGTCATTCCACAGATTTACTTCTGCCACATGGCAGATTTCAGCAGAGCTTCGATGAGCTTGCTTGCGCCTATTGTTTGAGGCGAAAGTCTCGAAGACTGTTAGTACCGTATTGTATTCTTTGGCGGGATGTTGTTCGGCTTTATGGCTCTCAAGGAGATCCTTGCCACTTTTGGCTACCTGCCGGAGTATCCAACATGCCCTAAGGCTATGGGTTGGTGTTGCATCCGGCGTACCATGAAGCTTACATGGCCTATTGAGCCACCCTTCCAATACGGTTCCACGCCCTGGGGTGTCACATCCCTAGCTTCTGGTAATGCACTAGGCTAGACCTCTTGCTGCATCATGTTTAAATTCAAATGAAATTTGAATTGAGGAATTTTCAAAGCCTCAGAAACCTCTAAAAATAACCAACAATTAAATCTTCTCAAATGTGTCCAAGAAAATGTTCCTGTTATCCTCTGGAAATATTGGCAAGAGGTAAAATCCAAACCAATATTTTTGGTGTCTCAGAAACATTTAATTTGGGCATTTGAATTAAATCAATAATTATTTGAATTGGATTTATATCTACTATTAAATAAATATAGGTCCAATAATTCTGAAATATTTTTGTGGAGCATTGTTTTAATTCTTTTAGCTCCTAAAAATATTGTCAGAAGCAAAATAGATTGAATTGGTTTCAAAACCAAATTCAATACAAACAGAACAAAAATAGAAAACAGTAAATAAAAAGAAAAGAGAAGAAGTACCTGGCGCTCACCTGTGCTGGCCCAGCCTCCCCTGTGCAGCCCACCTGCGTGGCCCAGCCCACCTCCTTCCCCCCCCCCTTGTCCTCTTCTTCCTCTGCCAGTAGGCAGAGGCGAGGCGTGGCGCGCGCCCGAAGAGCGCCGGCCACCTCCTGCTTCGCCGTGGCAGCCTCCCCGACTCCCTCGCGACGCCACGAAGACGCCCTCGCCCCCTGCACCTCCCCTCTCTCCCCCCTGGACCCCATTCCCTCCTCTGTTTCCCTCTCGCGCACACCACCGAGCGGAGCTCGCCGCCATCGTCGCCGTACCCATGGCCACCGGCCACCCCTAGCCTCACTGACGCCCCAGGAAGCTCCGCGGGTCCTCCCTCTACCTCCTCAACGAGCCACGAGGCCCCGGACGTGCCGCATCGCCGCCATCGACGTCGTCTTCTACCTCGGACCCGCCGGCCATCTTCATCAAATTCGTCGGCTCCGGTGCCTCCCCGAGCTCCCCGAGGCCACCGTCGCAACCCCTGTGAGCTCCACTCCGTTTTCCCTCCTCCATTTTGTTCGTTCCCGTGCCGTAGCACCCCGGCCACATTCCCGAGCGCCGCCGTCCGCCATGGACGCCGGGCATGGCACTGACGTGCTGCTGCGGCCAGTCCGACGAGCCTAGCGTGCTCCTAGCTGCCCCAGGAGTCCGCATAGCCCCTCAGCCAGCCCCCTAGCGCCCCGTAACCTCGCTCCGCCCAAACCCGAGCTCCAGCAGCCGCCGCGGCCCCCACTCCGGCGAGCTCCGGCCACCCTGCGCCTCCCGCATGCCTCCTTTGGATGCGCGCAAGCAAGGGCAACCCTCTGGTGCCCTTGGCTTGGCCCAAAACCCCTCGCAGCGCCACTCCGGCGAGCTCCCGCCGCAGTTTTGGTTGTCGCCGGCGACACTCCGGCGACTGCCGACGTGGCACGCCTAATTAGCACTAATGACGCTTAAACACCCCCCCACAGCCACTGATAGTGGGGCCCGTAGTGGGTCAAAGCCCGGGTCAACGCGGGATTAGCCCCTGTGTCACTGACGTGTGGACCCCACACGTCAGGATTGACCCGAGCCGGCCCCTGTTGACTTGCTGATGTCATGCCAACGTCATGCTGACGCAGTAATGCTTTCTGGATTTAATTTAGTTCTGAAATTCCTGAAAAATGCCTAAAACTTCCAAAATTCATAGAAAATTAACCGTAACTCCAAATTAAATAATTTATATATGAAAAATTATTAGAAAAATTCAAGGAATCCATCTGTACCATTTTCATGCATGTTAGAACAACTTATCACTACTGTTTAGGGCAAATGAAGTGTAGGGCATTTAAATAATCACATATGGAGTTTGAATTTGAATCTTGTATTCAAACCAACTTCATTTAATCTGGTTTTAGGTGCATTAGCCCAAAACACATTCATATTGCCATGTCATGATCATGCATCATATTGTGCATTGCATTGATTGTGTTTCCCTCTGTGTTGCCGGTATTGTCCCCTCTCGATAGACGTGATACCGATGATGTGATCGTTGACACTGATGAAGACTCAATGTTATCTTCAGAAGTGCCAGGCAAGCAAAACCCCCTTGTTCATTCCGATAAAATCCCACTCTCTCGCTCCTGCTCTCTTTTACTGCATTAGGACAACATCGATTCATCTGTTACTTGCTGCGGTAGCTGAACCCTTTATCCTTTGCATGACCTGTCATTGCCACAGTAAATAGATGAAACCCACTAGCATGAGTAGGAGTTGTTTGAGCCCTGATGTGCCTACTCATTCATGCCTGTTCGTCATGCCTGCTACTGCCTAGAGTTGAGTCAGGTCTGATTCATCGGGGATGAATCAGAGGCGTGTGAACATGTCCTACTGTGGGTGAGCTAAGTGTGTGAACACGATTTGGTAAAGGTAGCGGTGAGAGGCCATGTAGGAGTACATGGTGGGTTGTCTCATTGCAGCCGTCCTCAGGAACTGAGTTCTGTGTTTGTGATCCATGATTCAGCTACTACCATACATTGGGCCCTGAAATATGACCCCGCTCTACTTCTTATTCACCCTTGTCCTCTGTCCAGGAGTTGCAAGTAGTTTCTGGTGTTTGTAGTATGCTGGAGGCCGTGCGCAGTGCTGACCGTAGGGGTGGGCTGTGATGCGGTAGGCACGTGGCACGGTGTACCGGGCGCCTGTTTGTTGTCTCGGGAACCCTGTTCACATCGTTTGGGGCTGTGAGCGAAACTCCGGCCGGATCTCCTCATGGATGGAACCCGAATAGGCGATAAACCTGGACTAGAGACTTGAGTGTTTAGGTAGGTCGTGGTCTACACCCACGTCGGCTTTCGCTTGAAGTCTGCCGAGCACATGTCGTGTGCAGACGCTAAGTGGTGGAAACATGTATGAAGAAGTACACCCCTGCAGGGTTATCATCATCTATTCGAATAGCCGTGTCCGCGGAAAAGGACTTCTGGGTTGCTTATATCAGTTCATAGACAAGTGAAAGTGGATACCCTAAAATACGCAAGATAAGCGTGAGTGCTATGGATGGCGTTCTCGTAGGGAGACGGGAGCGGATCCATAGTGGTGTATTGATATGGTGAATATGTGGACTCGTGTGCGCCACTTCAAAAGAGTTGCTTGCAGTCGTAGTTTAGGATAGCCACCGAGTCAAAGCTGGCTTGCTGCAGTTAAACCCCACCACCCCTTTGTTGATAATGATGCATATGTAGTTAGTTCTGATGTAAGTCTTGCTGGGTACATTTGTACTCACGTTTGCCTATTTTATGTTTTTGCAGAGAGACTTCAGTCTCACTATTAGTTCCGCTTGGACTTCGACGTTTAGCTTGTTACCTCAGCTACGATCTTGTGCCCTCGGCAGGATCTGATAGATAGTCAGGCTTCTCAGCCTTTTTCATTTATAGATGTCTGTACTCAGACATGATAGCTTCCGCTTGTGCTTTGATTGTATGCTCTGAGTGTTGGGTCATGAGACCCATGTTTGTAATATCTCGCTCCTCGGAGCCTATTGAATATTTACTTGTGTTGTAGAGTCATGTTGTGATGCTATGCTGTATTTGCACATATCGAGCATATTGTGTGTATGTTATTGAAATGCTTGGTATGTGTGGGATCTGACCATCTAGTTGTTTATCTTTAGTAGCCTCTCTTACCGGGAAATGTCTCCTAGTGTTTCACTGAGCCATGGTAGCTTGCTACTGCTCCGGAACACTTAGGCTGGCCGGCATGTGCCCTTCTTCGTTCCTGTGTCTGTCCCTTCGGGGAAATGTCACGCGATGAATACCGGAGTCCTGTTAGCCCGCTACAGCCCGGTTCACCGGAGTCCTGCTAGCCCAGTGCTACAGCCTGGATTCGCTCGCTGATGACCGACACGTTCGATGCTGGGTCATGGATGCCTGTCCCTGTAAGTCTGTGCCACTTTGGGTTTACGACTAGCCATGTCAGCCCAGGCTCCTTATCATATGGATGCTAGCGACACTATCATATACGTGTGCCAAAAGGCGCAAACGGTCCCGGGCAAAGGTAAGGCGACACCCGTGGGAATACCGTGCGTGAGGCCGCAAAGTGATATGAGGTGTTACATGCTAGATCGATGTGGCATTGAGTCGGGGTCCTGACAGCGTTGGTATCAGAGCTTGACTGCCTGTAGGATTACCAAGCCAAACTGGTCGAAGTTGAGTCTAGAAATTCTTTAGTTATATAAGGGAATTGATTGTGGGATGGAACATAAGGCTCTTTTTACTCCTTATACCTCATGCCCTTCTGATCTGAGTCATCTTATCTTTTCTACGGGGTTAAGAAACTAGGCTATCTCTTCTTTCTATCAGGATTACGTGTTACTAATCCGTAGACTTATAAGATTGTTGGATTAAGCCTCGTTTCAGTTCCTAGTACTTTCGTATGTTAATTGTTGATCTCGAAACCTTGATATTGTGCTTCTGAGTGGTTATGCCACCATTTTTGTGAATGTCTCAAATCTTTTCTGAGCATTTACAGCTGTTATGCTGTCCGAGTCATTCCAGGTTTCTAAATAGTCTGATGCATTTGCAAAATCCTTTTCCTCTGGTTTCGATGCTCCTTTATGCCAGCTCAATCACACTAATTGTTGAGTTGAGGTATTCTATTGCCTTGACATTATGTTGGAGTTACTATTATGACCCTAGGTGTCTCAGGGGATCATCTAGTAGTCTAGCCATGATTTATGTTCCAGTGTGATGACTCTAGCCGTCATTATCGAAAGCATCCCGTGATGCCATTTAGTAGTAGGTATTCTATCCCTGGGTTTTGAACCCGAGGTTCACCCTACTTGCTTCATGTTGATAGTTTTGCTCGTTCCTTTAGGTTATTAGTAACCTTTGCATTAGTCCTCGATGTTCGTGGTATTCCTTTCTTCCAAATACTATGAACTGCTTATGGCAGATGTTCCTCGCTGATCGAAAGATCACAATCAGAGTGCTCTCGATGGGTTCTCGATTCTACATTGTGACTCTGCCAGTTCTACCTTTCTGCATGGGTTATCCGGAAGAAATATGTGGAATTCATTCGACATGCTAAACCATGCATCCACAACTCAGAAAATTGTATGTTCCTTTGAGTTGTCCCTCTTTAGTTGTCTTCTGACCCTCGTCTATCAATTGATAGTCAAGAGTATGTGTGCATTCGTTCGTCGATGCCTATTACCCTTGTGGTCCGCCAAGCCATTCTATTTCAGAATGAATAGGAGAAACAAACTCCAGTACCTCTTCCATATCCAGGATTGGGTCAAAGAAGTCGTACTCCGCAGATCAAATTGCTAATCTTGCTTTTGCTCTGTTCTACCTTGGAGTATTACCATCTTATATCGGGATTGTTATAGGAATTGCACACCATCCTATGAACTCTTGGTACAGTGATACTTCTTGCCATCATTGTTCATTCCTCGGTTCCTGTGTTATTGTCACCGGAATGCCGACAAATGAATCATGGTGTGTAAAATCAATACTCCCAGCAACCTCGTTGCTTGGTAGTTAAAGGATAATAATTTCATTCTTAGCATGTTCGTTTTTGAATCATCCTTCTAAGACTGATCGTGCTACCTAGTCCTTATTTCGGTGCACCCTTCGATTGATGAGTTAGGATCTTGTCAAGTCCTCACTCATTTGATCATACCGTCTTGCCCTCAAAAGCGAGATTGTTCTCGAGCTTAGTAACATACCGGTGGTTCGTGATTTTCCGAATATCTTCTCGAAAGTATCACCAGGCTGTCACCTGACTGTTATGTTGAGCTCGTGATCAAGTTGGTTTCTTGTGAACCACCTTCTCTCCAAGAATCGGTGTTAGATATCCCTGAGCTAGTTGGTTAAGCTAGACAACAACTTGGAGAGTTGGAAGATAAAAGCTTGCCGACTTAGTTCGTTCCAAAGGGATATTCTTGTGTAGTGTGTGTTGAAGAAAGATGATATCTTCATCGATTGGTCCTTGTGATCAGTTGCTGGACCTATTGCCTTATCAATCCTTTGATTTGAGTGTGGGCTATCGTCAAATCAAATCAGTACCAATGATGCTCGTAATGTTGTCTTATTCGTGGTTGATCCCTCGAGCATACGCCATTACATCTTTGGTCTGACCAATGCTATCACTTGTTCACTTAACTATGGAATTCCTTTTAAAAGGAAACCCAGATGAATTGTTGTTGAGCCCATTGACAACATCCTTATCTCCTCCATAATTTTGCTGAACATTAAGCTAGTGTTGGAAACTTTTGAAAGCATTTGTTCATGCTAGCTCATGAAGCATATGTTCGGATGTAAGGAGTGACTTCCTCTAGTTCATGTGCATTTGATGCAAGTTGCCGCCGTGGACTCGAGAAAGTCAATGTTGCTTCCTCTGGAATCATCGCAAGTCAGTCATGCACACGTGCGAAGTATTCTGTGGTCTGGAGACTTGCAACCTTCATTCCATATGTGTATCCTAGCACACCAAGCCACTGACTGATTTGTTCAAGGAGAAGGAGTATCTTCATAAGAGCTAATCCGGACTTATGAAAGAACTTCGATATCCTCGCTGATGGTTCCCAACCAGAACTCGGTAGTGTTTTATTGTAAGACTACCAGGTGGGCATGCTTGTCTGGGACAACGTGTTCACATGTTTGTAGCAGAACCAGCTCATGTTTTGGAGCTTGCTATCGTAGTTCATCTCCCGAGAATCCCGCAACGTCATCTCGTCGATTTGTGTTGCAAACTTTCATTTTTCTTCCTAGACTCGATGGGTCTGGAATATTCTGACACCAACCAGATCTGAATATCAGGCAGATATGATGGTTGGAACATTTCCCCAAGAACTATAATATTGGTTCCTCGATAACCGGTAAAGTGGATGTCGTGGCCAACACACCCAACTGGAAGACCTGTTATTATAATATCTTGATTGAGGAAGTTGGCCACCTCCCCTAAGGATTTCGTAGGATTTACTCCCTAGCTGCCCCTATGGATTTTTGTGTTCCCGAAGTCCGACCTTTTACTTGATGTTTTAGATATCAAACCATATCTATGAATGGGTTATACTAGCACATCAAGGAGAACATTAGAAGCGGAGTGCTAAATGTCTCTCGGTCGATCATCCAGATTTCGTTCCCTTGGCCTCGCTAAGGTGAAATCTGAGAAAGTGTTATCCTCCTTTGCATGAACATCGTCCATCGCTATTCATCATGGTAGTATGTTGTGCTGTCGGCACCCTTGACACGGATGTTGATAAAACCTTGATGATTGTGGAAATGCTCAAGTTCTTGAGAGCACGCACAAGCGCTACGTGTTATCATCGGCACTAACTGGGATTCCTCTCAGTTTCCTCGGTTATGCTATGACCTTTCGAACAGTGAATTCACTCTCTTTAATGTTGGGTTCTTCCCAGTTACCAGAATCATTCCCAGCATTTGCGTTTTGTTCCCAGCTTGCACCGCCAATGTGTCATTCTACCATGGGTCTCCTCCATTTCCGGTGATAAGCAAATTCATTCATTACGTTGTCTTCAACAAGGTAATCCACATCATCCAAGTCCGAGTATGCCATTCTATCGACCCCCTCCAAATGATCGCTTGTGATTGCCTTAGGCTGGTATAAAGAGTTTCAATGATCTTTGAATCAAAGGTAATTCTTTTTGCCACTTAGGGTAATAATCTACGAATCACCCTCCTCCAGGATGTTTCGTCGTGGTATCATGGCAACTCAACTCCTTGCTACGTTGACAATCGTTTACCACCTTCTTAAGTGTGGAATTGTTGTCTACCTAGTGAACCCTCGTCATCCGTTCTCTCCACCCCTCTTGATGTGTATCTCGTGTCTCAACCTGAGAGATGTTGCTATGTCTCATTCCGTGAGTTAATCCTGAGTTGTTCGACCTTCGAGAAGAACCATTCTTTTAGGATCTTTCCTTTCCTCTCGTTGTCATGTTAGTTGGAGTTCTCAGAGCAAGACATCAGGACAATGATGGTGAATGAATCAACGTTCAACTGAAGTGCACCCTGGATCGTGAAGATTATACTAGTTGCGTTTCCCCTTCACCTTACCCTACGCTTGAATCTCGAGACGAGATTCTTGTTTAGTGGGGGTGAGTTGTCACATCCCTAGCTTCTGGTAATGCACTAGGCTAGACCTCTTGCTGCATCATGTTTAAATTCAAATGAAATTTGAATTGAGGAATTTTCAAAGCCTCAGAAACCTCTAAAAATAACCAACAATTAAATCTTCTCAAATGTGTCCAAGAAAATGTTCCTGTTATCCTC
>NC_041393.1:17763933-17787527 GCF_002162155.2 Triticum dicoccoides | reverse complement strand
CTGGCGCTCACCTGTGCTGGCCCAGCCTCCCCTGTGCAGCCCACCTGCGTGGCCCAGCCCACCTCCTTCCCCCCCCCTTGTCCTCTTCTTCCTCTGCCAGTAGGCAGAGGCGAGGCGTGGCGCGCGCCCGAAGAGCGCCGGCCACCTCCTGCTTCGCCGTGGCAGCCTCCCCGACTCCCTCGCGACGCCACAGAGACGCCCTCGCCCGCTGCACCTCCCCTCTCTCCCCCCTGGACCCCATTCCCTCCTCTGTTTCCCTCTCGCGCACACCACCGAGCGGAGCTCGCCGCCATCGTCGCCGTACCCATGGCCACCGGCCACCCCTAGCCTCAGCGACGCCCCAGGAAGCTCCGCGGGTCCTCCCTCTACCTCCTCAACGAGCCACGAGGCCGCGGACGTGCCGCATCGCCGCCATCGACGTCGTCTTCTACCTCGGACCCGCCGGCCATCTTCGTCAAATTCGTCGGCTCCGGTGCCTCCCCGAGCTCGCCGAGGCCACCGTCGCAACCCCTGTGAGCTCCACTCTGTTTTCCCTCCTCCATTTTGTTCGTTCCCGTGCCGTAGCACCCCGGCCACATTCCCGAGCGCCGCCGTCCGCCATGGACGCCGGGCATGGCACTGACGTGCTGCTGCGGCCAGTCCGACGAGCCTAGCGTGCTCCTAGCTGCCCCAGGAGTCCGCATAGCCCCTCAGCCAGCCCCCTAGCGCCCCGTAACCTCGCTCCGCCCAAACCCGAGCTCCGGCAGCCGCCGCGGCCCCCACTCCAGCGAGCTCCGGCCACCCCGCGCCTCCCGCATGCCTCCTTTGGATGCGCGCAAGCAAGGGCAACCCTCTGGTGCCCTTGGCTTGGCCCAAAACCCCTCGCAGCGCCACTCCGGCGAGCTCCCGCCGCAGTTTTGGTCGTCGCCGGCGACACTCCGGCGACTGCCGACGTGGCACGCCTAATTAGCACTAATGACGCTTAAACACCCCCCCACAGCCACTGACAGTGGGCCCCGTAGTGGGTCAAAGCCCGGGTCAACGCGGGATTAGCCCCTGTGTCACTGACGTGTGGACCCCACACGTCAGGATTGACCCGAGCCGGCCCCTGTTGACTTGCTGACGTCATGCCAACATCATGCTGACGCAGTAATGCTTTCTGGATTTAATTTAATTCTGAAATTCCAGAAAAATGCCTAAAACTTCCAAAATTCATAGAAAATTAACCGTAACTCCAAATTAAATAATTTATATATGAAAAATTATCAGAAAAATTCAAGGAATCCATCTGTACCATTTTCATGCATGTTAGAACAACTTATCACTACTGTTTAGGGCAAATGAAGTGAAGGGCATTTAAATAATCACATATGGAGTTTGAATTTGAATCTTGTATTCAAACCAACTTCATTTAATCTGGTTTTAGGTGCATTAGCCCAAAACACATTCATATTGCCATGTCATGATCATGCATCATATTGTGCATTGCATTGATTGTGTTTCCTTCTGTGTTGCCGGTATTGTCCCCTCTCGATAGACGTGATACCGATGATGTGATCGTTGACACTGATGAAGACTCAATGTTATCTTCAGAAGTGCCAGGCAAGAAAAACCCCCTTGTTCATTCCGATAAAATCCCACTCTCTCGCTCCTGCTCTCTTTTACTGCATTAGAACAACATCGATTCATCTGTTACTTGCTGTGGTAGCTGAACCCTTTATCCTTTGCATGACCTGTCATTGCCACAGTAAATAGATGAAACCCACTAGCATGAGTAGGAGTTGTTTGAGCCCTGATGTGCCTACTCATTCATGCCTGTTTGTCATGCCTGCTACTGCCTAGAGTTGAGTCAGGTCTGATTCATCGGGGATGAATCAGAGGCGTGTGAACATGTCCTACTGTGGGTGAGCTAAGTGTGTGAACACGATTTGGTAAAGGTAGCGGTGAGAGGCCATGTAGGAGTACATGGTGGGTTGTCTCATTGCAGCCGTCCTCAGGAACTGAGTTCTGTGTTTGTGATCCATGATTCAGCTACTACCATACATTGGGCCCTGAAATATGACCCCGCTCGACTTCTTATTCACCCTTGTCCTCTGTCCAGGAGTTGCAAGTAGTTTCTGGTGTTTGTAGGATGCTGGAGGCCGTGCGCAGTGCTGACCGTAGGGGTGGGCTGTGATGCGGTAGGCACGTGGCACGGTGTACCGGGCGCCCGTTTGGTGTCTCGGGAACCCTGTTCACATCGTTTGGGGCTGTGAGCGAAACTCCGGCCGGATATCCTCATGGATGGAACCCGAATAGGCGATAAACCTGGACTAGAGACTTGAGTGTTTAGGTAGGTCGTGGTCTACACCCACGTCGGCTTTCGCTTGAAGTCTGCCGAGCACATGTCGTGTGCAGACGCTAAGTGGTGGAAACATGTATGAAGAAGTACACCCCTGCAGGGTTATCATCATCTATTCGAATAGCCGTGTCCGCGGAAAAGGACTTCTGGGTTGCTTATATCAGTTCATAGACAAGTGAAAGTGGATACCCTAAAATACGCAAGATAAGCGTGAGTGCTATGGATGGCGTTCTCGTAGGGAGACGGGAGCGGATCCATAGTGGTGTATTGATATGGTGAATATGTGGACTCGTGTGCGCCACTTCAAAAGAGTTGCTTGCAGTCGTAGTTTAGGATAGCCACCGAGTCAAAGCTGGCTTGCTGCAGTTAAACCCCACCACCCCTTTGTTGATAATGATGCATATGTAGTTAGTTCTGATGTAAGTCTTGCTGGGTACATTTGTACTCACGTTTGCCTATTTTATGTTTTTGCAGAGAGACTTCAGTCTCACTATTAGTTCCGCTTGGACTTCGACGTTTAGCTTGTTACCTCAGCTACGATCTTGTGCCCTCGGCAGGATCTGATAGATAGTCAGGCTTCTCAGCCTTTTTCATTTATAGATGTCTGTACTCAGACATGATAGCTTCCGCTTGTGCTTTGATTGTATGCTCTGAGTGTTGGGTCATGAGACCCATGTTTGTAATATCTCGCTCCTCGGAGCCTATTGAATATTTACTTGTGTTGTAGAGTCATGTTGTGATGCTATGCTGTATTTGCACATATCGAGCATATTGTGTGTATGTTATTGAAATGCTTGGTATGTGTGGGATCTGACCATCTAGTTGTTTATCTTTAGTAGCCTCTCTTACCGGGAAATGTCTCCTAGTGTTTCACTGAGCCATGGTAGCTTGCTACTGCTCCGGAACACTTAGGCTGGCCGGCATGTGTCCTTCTTCGTTCCTGTGTCTGTCCCTTCGGGGAAATGTCACGCGATGAATACCGGAGTCCTGTTAGCCCGCTACAGCCCGGTTCACCGGAGTCCTGCTAGCCCAGTGCTACAGCCTGGATTCGCTCGCTGATGACCGACACGTTCGATGCTGGGTCATGTATGCCTGTCCCTGTAAGTCTGTGCCACTTTGGGTTTACGACTAGCCATGTTAGCCCGGGCTCCTTATCATATGGATGCTAGCGACACTGTCATATACGTGTGCCAAAAGGCGCAAACTGTCCCGGGCAAAGGTAAGGCGACACCCGTGGGAATACCGTGCGTGAGGCCGCAAAGTGATATGAGGTGTTACATGCTAGATCGATGTGGCATTGAGTCGGGGTCCTGACATGGGGCGGGTTTTGGTTTCTTGGGAATTGAATTGGTCGACTTACGAGATTTCGGCCGTTTAGTTCGGACCAAGGTTCTGGTGAGGGTCGTACTATCCCAAAATTTTGTTTGGGTCTTCCAGGCGCTTTCCATCGCATGGTACTTCTGTACTATGGTCGCTAAGTCCACAAAGTGTACTATGTCATGGCGGCTTATAGCATTAATGAGTCCTTTGTTCGTGAATTTTTTGCAGAAAAGTGAGACTACGTCCTCCTCGTGGCAGTACTTGACCTTGTTGAGCGCAAGGAGTAATCTGGCCCAGTAACGGTGTACCGTCTCTAGGGGCTCTTCCCTGATGCGGGAGAGGCGGTTTAAGTCTGGGCGAGTGTCGTTGGCTGAATCCGGATTTTGATCCGATCTGACACCCTGGGGCACGAAAGGTCCCAAGCCCGACAGTTCGGGGTCCGGAGTATCACCCAATCTCTTCAGCCCGATGCCCAACTCTAAGTCCGGGACTCGGGCCGTGTCTTCCTTTGAGTAGGTGTTCGGCTTACTGAGTTCGGTGATCCGGACATAATTCGTCCTCAACGTTGAGGGGCGACCCGTGTGTGGTTCCTCCACTACCGCTATCTCATGGGTGGCCGATGGGGATCTAATGTCCCTCTGGTCGGGTTTAAGCCCAATCCAGTCATAGTCCGTAGCGACTCCCAAAGCGGCGATGTGATCCAAGAGCTCATTAAGAGAGGAGAGCTCTATCGGATCCACCTGTTCGACAAGCTGCGAATTGATGCGAAGGTTATGCGTGATGACCCAAGAGGCCATCGTTGGCGCGACAGCCAATGGGGCGGCTATAATGAAGCCGCCAAGTCGGAGAACCTGGCCTATATCCAGCGTTCCTCCAGAGATGATGTCGTCCTTGACAACAAGACGAGCCATCAAGCCTTGCAGCGATGACACAGAGGAACTCTCAATGAAAGCACCAATGTCGGTGTCAAAACCGGCGGATCTCGGGTAGGGAGTCCCGATCTATGCGTCTTAGGATGATGGTAACAGGAAGCAAGGGACACAATGTTTACCCAGGTTTGGGCCCTCACGATGGAGGTAAAACCCTACTTCCTGCTTGATTAATATTGAAGATATGAGTATTACAAGAGTAGATCTACCATGAGATCATAGAGGCTAAACCCTAAGAGCTAGCCTATGATGGTATGATTGTAATTGTGATCGGCCTTCTAAGGACCATCCTCTCCGGTTTATATAGACACCAGAGAGGGCTAGGATTTACATGGATCCGGTTACAAGGAAGGAAATATAATATCCGGATCGCCAAGCTTCTCTTCCACGCAAAGGAGAGTCCCATCCAGACACGGGCCAAAGTCTTGAGTCTTGTATCTTCACGCTTCAATAGTCCGGACGATGTATATAGTCCGGCTCTCTGGATACCCCCTAATCCAGGACTCCCTCAGTCACCTCAGCATTCTCCCCACCCTCGAGCTATGGGGGGAGTTCTTCTACACCAAGCTCGGCACTACCGCCAAGGGGAAGGCGTCTCAGTGCGGAGCCTTCGTCGTGGTGCGACGTCCAGGTGCAGAGAACTACTTCCCGGCCATCAGCTTGACATAGTCGGTTAAGCTGTGCAAAAATCTTATTTCCACGTCAAGAACGCCCACCCACAGCGGACTTCGTCAACCTGTCGGCTTATGTAGCCCGCCCGCCGGCTGAGCCCCGCACTAACTGGGCATTTTGACCGAAGACGTTGTCGGCCGCCTCCTCCGCCGCCACTGACCGACTTAAGGTGATGTCGGAGGTGGATGGCCTCAAGGGGTCGGACCTGTTGACCGCCTTCATGGTGCGCCGAGTGCTCCCTCTTCTAGGCCAGCCTCACATGATCAGCCTGATGAGCAGGCATCAAGACCCATGCCGGATGTGCACCAGGGAGATGGCGGGTGCAGAGGTGGCCCATATGGTGAACTACATCTCGTACTACAAACTCTCGGAGGCGGAATGGCAGTTCGGCAAGCAGCCGTACTCCACCCGCCTCCCACGATGAGTCCTGAACCCTTTTTTCTCTTAATGTGTCGGGATCTTATTTGCCGCCTGATTAGTCGGTCATGATGCAGATCTTCACAACACAGACGGCAGCTGACGCCCTGGAGCAAGGCCATGAGTACCTGCCCGACTGGTCGGTGAGTGACGCGGATGACCCCGACTTGGGGGCGGCCGCACTGGAAGGAGACGACGCCATGGGTAGCGGTGGCAGAGCAGGCGGCTCCAGAGGTGGAATCAGCCTCGACGATTGGTCACACGATGATGAGGAGGAGGACAAGCCGCGTCGTCCGCCGGTCGCCGAGAAGGCGGGCACGAGCTCATTAGCTGCGCCGACTGCCCTAGGCGGCATATCAAAGCGCCATGCTGGGTCGTTGTTGTTCGGTAGTCGGCAGAAGAAACACATGAGCATGGCAGTGGTGAGCAAGCGGGAGGAGGCCGCCGCGAGGGTGGCCCGGTTTCAGAAGACCGTGAAGCAGCCCTGATGGTGTCTGCGTAAGTGTTTGATTCCTCTCGCGTCCTCTCTCCTTTTTTTCTAGCAACTTCTTTCTGAATTCCATTTTATTTTGCTCAAACAGGGCCCCGCTCTCTATTGAGCGGTCTGACTCTGCCTCGGTGATTGGGACGGCAGAGGGCTCCGCCAACACAGGCAGCATGGACCCACACACCAAGCTCCAGGCGGCGACGGAGAAGAATGCACAGGAGACGCATGAAGAGTGGGAGGAGGCAGAGCGGCAGAGGGCGGAGGCGGCCAAGGCGGCGCAGGAGGAGGCGGACGCGGCCTCTAAGGGCCAGGCCGACGCCGCGTCCAAGGCCCAAGCGGACGCCACGGCCAAGAACCAGGTGGACGCTGCCGCCAAGCGCAAGCGGAAGAGGCCGCACGTGGCCGAACTCCACGACTCGTCATCCCCCTGCGTGTCGCACCACCCGCACCCGAGATCCCGGCGCCAACTGGAGGAGCCAGCAACGACCAGCCGGTCATGGAGCGGGGAGGGGGCGTTGTCTTCATCCTGGGGGCTGATACGTCCATTTTGCATCATGCTTTTATATCAATATTTATTGCATTATGGGCTGTTATTACACATTAATATCAATACTTATGGCTATTCTCTCTTATATTATAAGGTTTACCATGAAGAGGGCGAATGCCGGCAGCTGGAATTCTGGCTGGAAAAGGAGCAAACATTGGAAACCTATTATGCACTGCTCCAAAAGTCATGAAACTCCACGAAACTTGTTTTTGGATTTATTAAGAATTATTGAGAGAGAGAAATACATCAGGGGGCCCACACCCTGTCCAGGAGGGTGGGGGCGCGCCTCCCTTACTGGGCGCGCCCCTGTCTCCTGGGCCCCCTGGTGGCCCTCCGATGTCCATCTTCCGCTATATGAAGGATTTTACCCTGGAAAAAATAGGGGGCAAGCTTACGGGACGAAACTCAGCCGCCACGAGGCGGAACCTTGGCGGAACCAATCTAGGGCTCTGGCAGAGCTACTCTGCCGGGGACACATCCCTACGGGAGGGGGAAATCATCACTAACGTCATCACCAACGATCCTCTCATCGGGAGGGGGTCAATCTCCATCAACATCTTCACCAGCACCATCTCCTCTCAAACCCTAGTTCATCTCTTGTATCAAATCTTGTATCCAAAACCAAAAATTGGTATGTGTGGGTTGCTAGTAGTGTTGATTACTCCTTGTAGTTGATACTTATTGGTTTACTTGGTGGAAGATCATATGTTCAGATCCTTAATGCATATTATTACACCTCTGATTATGAAAATGAATATGCTTTGTGAGTAGTTATGTTTGTTCCTGAGGACATGGGTGAAATCTTGCTATTAGTAGTCATGTGAATTTGGTATTCGTTCGATATTTTGATGGGATGTATGTTGTCTTCTCCTCTAGTGGGGTCATGTGAACATTGACTACATGACACTTCACCATCATTGGGCCTAGAGGAGGGCATAGGGAAGTAATAAGTAGATGATGGGTTGCTAGAGTGACAGAAGCTTAAACCCTAGTTTATGCGTTGCTTCGTTAGGGGCTGACTTGGATCCACATGTTTCATGCTATGGTTAGGTTTATCTTAATACTTCTGTAGTAGTTGTGGATGCTTGCAATAGGGGTTAATCATAAGTGGGATTCTTATCCAAGTAAGGGCAGTACCCAAGCACCGGTCCACCCACATATCAAATTATCAAAGTACCGAACGCGAATCATATGAGCATGATGAAAACTAGCTTGACGATAATTCCCATGTGTCCTCGGGAGCTCCTTTATCATTATTAGAAATTTTCCAGGCTTATCCTTTGCTACATAAAGGATTGTGCCACCTTGCTGCACTTTATTTACTTTGTTTACTTGTTAATCGTTACTATTTATCTTATCACAAAACTATCTATCACCTACAATTTTAGTGCTTGCAGAAAACCTTACTGAAAACCGCTTATCATTTCCTTCTGCTCCTCGTTGGGTTCGACACTCTTACTTATCAAAAGGACTACGATAGATCCCCTACACTTGTGGGTCATCAAGACTCTTTTCTGGCACCGTTGCCGGGGAGTGTAGCGCTTTTGGTGAGTGGAACTTGGTAAGGAAACATTTATATAGTGTGCTGAAATTTTTGTTACTTGTTACTATGGAAACTAATCCTTTGAGGGGCTTGTTTGGGGCATCTTCGCCCCAACCAGTAGAGCAAATAGTTGCTCCTCAACCTACTGAACTTTATGAAAATGTTTATTTTGAGATTCCTTCGGGTATGATAGAGAAACTGCTAGCTAATCCGTTTGCCAGAGATGGAACATTGCATCCCGATTTACACCTTATCTTTGTGGATGAAGTTTGTGGATTATTTAAGCTTGCAGGTATCCCCGATGATGTTTTCAAAATGAAGGCCCTCCCTTTATCTTTGAAGGGAGATGGATTCACATGGTTTAGGCTATGTGATGATACGGGATCTTGGAATTATAAGCGATTGAAGTTGGAATTTCACCAGAAGTTCTATCGTATGCATCTTGTTCATTGTGATCGTAATTACATATATAATTTCTGGCCTCGCAAAGGAGAAAGCATTGCTCAACCTTGGGGGAGGCTTAAGTCAATGTTATATTCATGCCCCAATCATGAGCTCTCTCGGGAAATGATTATTCAAAAAATTTACGCTCGGCTTTCTCTTGATAATCGCAACCTGCTCGATACTTCCTGTGTTGGTTCTTATATGCTGAAGACTATTGATTTCAAATGGGTCTTATTGGAAATAATTAAACGCAACTCTGAAGATTGGGGTTCCGACGATGGTAAGGAGTCAGGTATGACACCTAAGTTCGATTGTGTTAAATCTTTTATGGATACCGATGTTTTTCGTGGATTTAGCGCTAAGTATGGACTTGACTCTGAGATAGTAGCTTCTTTCTGTGAATCTTTTGCTACTCACGTTGATCTCCCTAAAGAGAAGTGGTTTAAATATAATCCTCCTATTGAAGTGAAACTAGTTGCACCTATTACAGTTTAAGAAAAGACTATCACTTATAGTGATTCTATTGTTCCTACTACTTATGTTGAGAAACCACCTTTTCCTATTAGGATAAAGGATCATGCTAAAACTTCGACTGTTGTTCGTAAGAGTAATACTAGGACTTATACACCTCCTGAGAAAATCAATATTGAACCTAGTATTGCTATTGTTAAAGATCTCTTGGATGATAATTTAGATGGGCATGTTATTTATTTCTGTGATGAAGCTGCTAATATTGCAAAACCAGATGCTAAGATACATAGGCCCATTGTAGGCATGCCTGTTATTTCTGTTAAAATAGGAGATCACTGTTATCATGGCTTATGTTATATGGGTGCTAGTGCTAGTGCAATACCCTATGACTTATATAAAGAAATTATGCATGACATTGCACCTGTTGAATTAGAAGATATTGATGTCACAATTAAGCTTGCTAATAGAGATACTATTAAGCCTTTTGGGATTGTTAGAGATGTTGAACTCTTGTGTGGGAAGGTCAAATACCATGCTGACTTTCTTGTTCTTGGTTCTCCACAAGATGCCTTCTGTCCCATTGTATTTGGTAGACCCTTCTTGAGCACTGTTAAAGCTAAGGTTGATTGCAAAAAGGATGTTGTTACGATTGGCTTAGATGGTATGACTCATGAGTTTAATTTTGCTAAATTTCGTAGACAACCCCGTGATAAAGAATTATCTAGTAAAGATGAAATAATTGGTCTTGCTGCTATTGTCGTTCCTCCTACTGATCCGTTAGAACAATATTTGCTAGACCATGAAAATGATATGTTTATGAAAGAAAGAAGGGAAATAGATGAATTGTCCTTAAACAGGAACCTATTTTGAAACACAACCTTCCCGTTGAAATTCTTGGGGATCCCCCTCCACCCAAGAGTGATCCCGTGTTTGAACTCAAACCTTTTCCTGATAATCTTAAGTATGCTTATCTCGATGAAAAGAAGATATATCCTATTATTATTAGTGCTAACCTTTCAGAGCAAGAAGAAGAAAGATTATTGAAAACTCTGAAGAAGCATCGAGCTGCTATTGGATATACTCTGGATGATCTTAAGGGCGTTAGTCCCACGTTATGCCAACACTAAATTAAATTGGAGGACGATGCCAAACCAGTTAGAGATCCTCAACAACGACTAAATCCTAAAATGAAAGAAGTGGTAAGAAAGGAGATACTAAAGCTCCGTGAGGCAGGTATAATTTATCCCGTTGCTGATAGTGATTGGGTAAGCCATGTCCATTGTGTCCCTAAAAAGGGAGGTATTACTGTTGTTCCTAATGATAAAGATGAATTGATCCCGCAAAGAATTATTACAGGTTATAGGATGGTAATTGATTTTCGTAAACTAAATAACGCTACTAAGAAAGATCATTACCCTTTACCTTTAATTGATCAAATGCTAGAAAGACTGTCCAAACACACACATTTCTGCTTTCTAGATGGTTATTCTGGTTTCTCTCAAATACCTGTGTTAGTGGGAGATCAAGCAAAAACTACTTTTACTTGCCCTTTTGGTACTTTTGCTTATAGACGTATGCCTTTTTGTTTCTGTAATGCACCTGCTACCTTTCAAAGATGCATGATGGCTATATTCTCTGATTTTTGTGAAAAGATTTGCGAGGTATTCATGGATGACTTCTCCGTTTATGGATCCTCCTTTGATAATTGTTTGATCAACCTTGATCGAGTTTTGCAGAGATGCGAAGACACTAGTCTCGTTCTGAATTGGGAAAAGTGCCACATTATGGTTAATGAAGGCATTGTCTTGGGGCATAAGATTTTCGAGAGAGGTATTGAAGTTGATAAAGCTAAAGTTGATGCTATTGAAAAGATGCCATGTCCCAAGGACATAAAAGGTATAAGAAGTTTCCTTGGTCATGCCGGTTTTTATTGGAGGTTCATTAAGGACTTTTCTAAGATCTCTAGGCCTCTGACTAATTTATTGCAAAAAATATTCCTTTTGTCTTTGATGATGATTGTGTAGAAGCATTTGAAATACTTAAGAAAGCTTTGATCACTGCACCTGTTGTTCAGCCACCTGATTGGAATCTACCTTTTGAAATTATGTGTGACGCTAGTGATTATGCTATAGGGGCTGTTCTAGGGCAAAGAGTCGATAAGAAATTGAATGTTATCCAGTATGCTAGTAAGACTCTTGATATAGCCCAAACAAATTATGCTACCACTGAAAAATAATTCTTAACAGTTGTGTTTGCATGTGATAAGTTTAGACCTTATATTGTTGATTCCAAAGTTACTATTCACACTGATCATGTTGCTATTAAATATCTTATGGAAAAGAAAGATGCTAAGCCTAGACTCATTAGATGGGTTCTCCTGCTCCAAGAGTTTGATTTGCACATTATTGATAGAAAGGGAGCTGAGAACCCCGTTGCAGATAAGTTGTCTAGGTTAGAGAATGTTCTTGATGACCCACCCTTCTATTGATGATAGCTTTCCTGATGAACAATTAGCAGTCATTAATGCTTCTCGCACTGCTCCATGGTATGCTGATTATGCTAATTATATTGTTGCTAAATTTATACCACCGAGTTTCACATACCAGCAAAAGAAAAAGTTCTTTTATGATTTAAGACATTACTTTTGGGATGACCCACACCTTTATAAAGAAGGAGTAGATGGTGTTATTAGACGTTGTGTACCTGAGCATGAACAGGAACAGATCCTACGCAAGTGTCACTCTGAATCATATGGAGGACACCACGCTGGAGATAGAACTGCACATAAGGTACTACAATCTGGTTTTTATTGGCCTACTCTCTTCAAAGATGCTCGTAAGTTTGTCTTATCTTGTGATGAATGTCAAAGAATTGGTAATATTAGTAGACGTCAAGAACTGCCTATGAATTATTCTCTTGTTATTGAATCATTTGATGTTTGGGGCTTTTATTATATGGGACCTTTTCCTGCCTCTAATGGTTATACACATATTTTAGTTGCTGTTGATTACATTACTAAGTGGTAGAAGCTATTCCAACTAGTAGTGCTGATCATAACACTTCTATTAAAATGCTTAAAGACATTATTTTTCCGAGGTTTGGAGTCCCTAGATATCTTATGACTGATGGTCGTTCACATTTTACTCATGGTGCTTTCTGTAAGATGCTCGCTAAGTATGATGTCAATCATAGAATTGCATCTCCTTATCATCCGCAGTCTAGTGGTCAAGTAGAGTTGAGCAATAGAGAGCCCAAATTAATTTTTTAAAAGACTGTTAATAGATCTAGAAAGAATTGGTCCAAAAAACTTGATGATGCATTATGGGCCTATAGAACTGCATACAAAAATCCTATGTGTATGTCTCCATATAAGATGGTTTATGGAAAAGCATGTCATTTACCTATTGAACTTGAACATAAAGCATATTGGGCTATTAAAGAGATCAATTATGATTTCAAACTTTCCGGTGAGAAGAGGTTGTTTGATATTAGCTCACTTGATGAATGGAGAACCCAAGCTTATGAGAATGCCAAGTTGTTCAAAGAAAAAGTCAAGCGCTGGCATGATAAAAGGATACAAAAGCGTGAGTTTAATGTAGGTGATTATGTGTTACTATTCAACTCTCGTTTAAGATTTTTTGCAGGGAAGCTTCTTTCTAAATGGTAAGGCCCTTACGTTATTGAGGAGGTCTATCATTCTGGTGCGATAAAGATCAACAACTTCGAAGGCACAAGTCCGAGGGTGGTAAACGGTCAAAGAATTAAACATTATATTTCAGGTAATCCTATTAATGTTGAAATTAATATTATTGAAACCGTAACCCCGGAGGAATACATAAGGGACATTTTTCAGAATGTTCCAGACTTCGAAAAGGAATAGATATGTGGTACAGTAAGTAAACCGACTCCAAAACAACTCCAATGTCAATTTTTATCAGTTTTGGATTATTTAAGAATTTTAGGAAGAAAGAAGTAGTCTGAAGGGGATACGAGGCCCCCACGAGAGTGGAGGGCGCGCCTACCCTTACTGGGCGCCCCCTGTCTCGTGGGCACCTCGTGTGCCTCTCGGGCTCCGTTTTCTTGCACTTTACGTATTTTGGTCGGTAAAATTTCATTATATATACTCCCGAAGGTTTTGACCACTGTATCACGCAAATATCCTATGTTTTCGTTTCGAGTTGTTTCCTATTGCAGATCAAGAGCAAGATGTCTTCTTAGGAGTCAGTCGGGGAGAATCAGGTGTCTCATCCAGCACTTGTACCAGGAGCAATTAGCAATGCTTATCACTTTGGACCATCAACATAGGATGAGATGGAGGCCAATTTTGAAAGGATAGATGCCATGGAGGAAGATCAAGAAGTTACCTCTCGTCCCCAAGAAGAATTCATGATGGGGGAACTACCTAGCTTGGCTATTCCAACTTCGATCATCTCTTCCAACTTTAGATTTCTCTCTTATGAAAATATAAAAAAGAGCTTCACTTGTTCTCTAGAAGCTATGCAGCATCCTTGGGTAAAGGGAGCTTTGGCCGTAACGGGAAAGCTCCGTAAAGAAATTATGGACGTCAAACGACAAGTCAATACGCTCGAGGAGGAGAACCGTATCCTTAAGGGCATCATCGCCAAGAAGATCATAACACCAACCGTGAAGAAGGAGACATAATCACATGGGTATGGGCACTCCCCCTTGGAAACTGCCAAGCTTGGGGGAGGTACCCCGGTATCACCATCACACTCTTATCTTTATCGTTTTATTTAGCTCGATCCTTTTAATAGTATCTTGATCTAGTAGATTGAAGTTTTGATATCCAGTAGTTTTGAGTTTTGCTTAGTAATCTCTTTTCGTAATTGAGTCCGTGAGCTATCTATATTAAAGATTAGTGTTGAGTCAAGGGCTTTGCTTTGTTGCTATGATCTTGACAAAAATAGAAATAATAAAAAGAATAAAAGAGTTCATATTGATCTTATGGATAGTAATAACTTCATACATAGAAAGTATGAGGCATAAAGGTTGTTGAGAGTTGATAAACGTAGTTTTGGTCATCGTTGCAATTTATAGGAAGTAATAAGGGAAGAGAGGTTCACATATAAATACACTATCTTGGACATCTTTTATGATTGTGAGCACTAATTAAGTATGACATGCTACAAGAGTTGACGATGGACAAGGAAGACAACGTAATGGTTTATGTTTTCTCACATCTCAGTTAAAGTATGTTGTCATTGACCTTCCAAACATGTTGAGCTTGCCTTTCCCCCTCATGCTAGCCAAATTCCTAGCACCAAGTAGAGATACTACTTGTGCTTCCAAATACCCTTAAACCCAGTTTTGGTATGAGAGTCCACCATATCTACCTATGGATTGAGTAAGATCCTTCAAGTAAGTTGTCATCGGTGCAAGCAATAAAAATTGCTCCCTAAATATGCATGACTTATTAGTGCGGAGAAAATAAGCTTTATACGATCTTGTTATGGAAGCAATAAAAGCGACGGACTGCATAATAAAGGTCCATACATAAGTGACATATAAAGCGACGTTCTTTCGTACTAAGATTTTGTGTATCCAACCCTAAAAGCGCATGACAACCTCTACTTCCCTCTGCAAAGGGCCTATCTTTTACTTCATGTTCTTACTCTATACTTTTATTTTGTGCTTGAGTCAAGGTGATCTTCAGCTTTCCCTTTTTCATTTTATCCTTTGGCAAGCTCGTCGTGTTTAAAAGATCGTGATATATATATCCAATTGGATGTTCGTTAGCATGGGCTATTATTGTTGACATCACCCAAAGGTGAATACGTTGGGAGGCAGCACAATAAGCCCCTATCTTTATCAGTGTTCGTCTGAAACTCTATAACCATAAGTATTGCATGAGTGTTAGCAATTGTAGAAGACTATATGATAGTTGAGTATGTGGATTTGATGTAAAGCTCTATTGTTGACTCTTTTTGATGTTATGATAAATTGTGATTGCTTCAATGACTGAGATTATAGTTTGTTAGTTCTTAATGAAGTTTGTGAACCATACTTGATATTTTGAATTGATTGTTACTTGAGCATAAGAAATTATATAATGGAATCTATATATGTTGCTTTTATAAGCATGACCATGATGCCCTCATGTCCGTATTATATTTTTATCGACACCTCTATCTCTAAACTTGTGGACATATTTTTCGATATCGGCTTCCGCTTGAGGACAAGCGAGGTCTAAGCTTGGAGGAGTTGATACGTCCATTTTGCATCATGCTTTTATATCAATATTTATTGCATTATGGGATGTTATTACACATTATATCTAAATACTTATGGATATTCTCTCTTATTTTACAAGGTTTACCATGAAGAGGGGGAATGCCGGCAGCTGGAATTCTGGCTGGAAAAGGAGCAAACATTGGAAACCAATTCTGCACTGCTCCAAAAGTCCTGAAACTCCACGAAACCTGTTTTTGGATTTATTAAGAATTATTGAGCGAGGGAAATACATCAGGGGGCCCACACCCTATCCAGGAGGGTGGGGGCGCGCCCCCCCTTACTGGGCGTGCCCCTGTCTCCTGGGCCCCTGGTGGCCCTCCGGTGTCCATCTTCTGCTGTATGAAGGATTTTACCTTGGAAAAAATCGGGGGAAAGCTTACGGGACGAAACTCCGCCGCCACGAGGCGGAACCTTGGCGGGACCAATCTAGGGCTTTGGCAGAGCTGTTATGCCCAGGACACATCCCTCCGGGAGGGGGAAATCATCACCAACGTCATCACCAATGATCCTCTCATCGGGAGGGGGTCAATCTCCATTAACATCTTCACCAGCACCATCTCCTCTCAAACCCTAGTTCATCTCTTGTATCCAATCTTGTATCCAAAACCACAAATTGGTACCTGTGGGTTGCTAGTAGAGTTGATTACTCCATGTAGTTGATACTTATTGGTTTACTTGGTGGAAGATCATATGTTCAGATCCTTAATGCATATTATTACACCTCAGATTATGAACATGAATATGCTTTGTGAGTAGTTACGTTTTTTCCTGAGGACATGGGTGAAGTCTTGCTATTAATAGTCATGTGAATTTAGTATTTGTTCGATATTTTGATGAGATGTATGTTGTCTTCTCCTCTAGTGGTGTCATGTGAACGTCGACTACATGACACTTCACCATCATTGGGCCTAGAGGAGGGCATAGGGAAGTAATAAGTAGATGATGGGTTGCTAGAGTGACAGAAGCTTAAACCCTAGTTTATGCGTTGCTTCGTTAGGGGCTGATTTGGATCCACATGTTTCATGCTATGGTTAGGTTTACCTTAATACTTCTGTTGTAGTTGCGGATGCTTGCAATAGGGGTTAATCATAAGTGGGATGCTTGTCCAAGTAAGGGCAGTACCCAAGCACCGGTCCACCCACATATCAAATTATCAAAGTACCGAACGCGAATCATATGAGCGTGATGAAAACTAGCTTGACGATAATTCCCATGTGTCCTCGGGGGCTCCTTTATCATTATTAGAAATTGTCCAGGCTTATCCTTTGCTACATAAAGTATTGGGCCACCTTGCTGCACTTTATTTACTTTGTTTACTTGTTACTCGTTACTATTTATCTTATCACAAAACTATCTATCACCTACAATTTCAGTGCTTGCAGAAAACCTTACTGAAAACAGCTTATCATTTCCTTCTGCTCCTCGTTGGGTTCGACACTCTTACTTATCGAAAGAACTACAATAGATCCCCTGCACTTGTGGGTCATCAGGGGCGGAGATGCCCTGCCAGCGCCGACTGCCGAGGCCCAAAGCAACCATCCTAACGCACCTTCGGCGCCGCCGGTTGGTGGCGAGCTGGTGGCGGGGCGACCCCCATGGTCCGCACTCCGGCACGCCGGCGAGCGGCGAAGGCGGCTTCGACGCCACGGCAGTAAGAGGTCGAGGCCACAAGCTCGTCGGCCCCAGATGTGGAGGCTACCAGTGCTGTTCCGCCGGAGTGGATGCCTGGGGGCGGAACATCCGTTCTGAACACGGCCACATAGGATATCCGGGTCCGGCTCCAGGCTCAGGCCGCCGCTCTCTAGCATTATATGCAGGAGATCCTGCCAACGCGGGCGGCCGTCCGGGTAAGTTTCTTGTTTTTGTTTCTTGTAATCTTCCGTTGGGGCGCGTCAGTGCACCCACTTGGTGTATTCCCCGAGTTCCGGGCCGGCTGTTGAGCAGGCGTCCTGGAACTTTCAAGCATGCTCGAGTGCTTACTTATTTTCTCTTCTGTTGTCTTCATTGCAGGATTATCACAACATCCGCGTGGCCGCCTTCAACTCCCATGTCGAGGAGCTGGCCCAGCGGACCGCTGATTTGACCGAGAGCCAGAGTGAGCACTCTGCCTTCCACTACAAAAAAAGACACATCCGTGACATTTTGGGCCGAACGAAAAAAATTCCTGTCATACATATGACACTTCTATGATGATAATTGTGACAAAACCCGGTATCATCATAGATGTGGTGGGCTCCTACTTCTATGACAAAAAATCATGACAGTAAATGGGCTTTTTGTCCTGGGCGGGCCGGAGACGCAGCTGCATGACATTCTTTCGGCCGTCCATGACGGAAAAAACCATGGTAGAAGCGAGGGCGAGGGAAATTTCGAGGAGTTCCCGGTTACGGTGGGTGGTCGGGGGCTGAGTGATGCGCGTTTCTCTCGTACACGTACGCGCGTGTGTGCGAGGCGTTGGCTCTAACTGAACCCGAGCGAGGTGTTGGTCTCTAACTAAACACGAGCGATTGCACTGCAGGCTACGCGTTACTGAACACGAGCGATTGCACTGCAGGCTACGCGTTACTGAACCCGAGTGATCGATCGATGGCTGTTAACTGAACCCGATCGAGCGATTCCTTTGCTACTGTTGCTAACTGAAGCCGATCGATGCTGCCTCTCTGGATGAACAGTGAGCATTGCGGGGGGGTTGGATGAACAGTGAGAGGTGGGAGTGGACGAACAGGACCCGTGGCGTTGCCTCTGGATGAACAGGATCCCGATCGATCAAGCCGGTTGGGGCTGGATGAACAGGACCCCGTGGAGTGCTGGATGAATAGGACGACCCCTTGGAGTGCTGGATGAATAGGACGACCCCTTGGAGGGCTGGATGAACAGTAGACGGTGGAGGGGTGGATGAACATTAGCCCGTGGAGGGGTGGTTGAACAGGAGCCCGTGGAGAGGGGTGGTTGAACAGTAGCCGGTGGAGTAGCGCACGGTGGAGGCTGGATGAACAGGAGCCCGTGGATGAACAGTCGCAGGTGGAGGCTGGAGGAGGTCGGCGGTGGATGAACAGTAGCCCGTGGAGGCTGGAGGAGGTCGACGGTGGAGATGAACTTTATCCCGTGGAATCCCGTTTTTCAGTACGCCACACCCCTCCTGATGAATAGGACCCCCGTTTCGACTGTAGCACTCCAACACAAGTCCGTTTCGTCCATTTTGCGGTAGGCCACACCCCTCCTGATCAACAGGACCCCCGTTTCGATCGTAGGAGGTCCGTTTCCTTCGTTTTGCGGTACGCCACACCCCTCCCGATGAGCAGGATCCCGTTTTGAACGTGGCCGATCGAACACAAGGTCGTTTCCTCTGTTATGCGGTATGCCAGGCCTCGTTTCCGTCGCCTGTTCCATACAAGCCCTCCCGATGAACACGACGACGCATTCCGTTCCGACCCAGCCGGTTGGCTCCCCATGAACACAACGACGACGATGTTTCTCTGTTCCGACCCAGCCATGTACACGAGCCCTGGCCGTACGTATATATGCGCGAGTAGGCGTTCAAGACCCCGCCCATATGTACACATACGTGGCCGTATTTTCTTTCTTGCGCACTGGCCGCTCTACGTACATGTACATGCTACGTGCACGCCTGTACTACGACACGTGCACACCTCTACATCCACCAGTATGTACGTACACGTTCGCGACCAGAATGACAATGCTACGTACGCTTCGACCAGGTGGGTCCCGACTGTCGGGCACTTCCTTGCGTGCGAAGATGTAGCTGGTGGGTCCCAGCAGTCAGAGGGGAGAATCGTTTTTTTTCGGACGCACTTCCTTGCGTGCGAAGATGTAGCTGGTGCGTACCAGCAGTCAGGGGGGTGAATCGTTTTTTTTGCCCGGACGCGCTTCCTTGCGTGCGAAGATGTAGCTGGTGGGTCCCAGCAGTCAGGGGGGAATGTTTTTTTTTCATGACATACAGTGGCCCGTCCGGTGTGTCCCAGCTATCAAGTGGAGGAATCATTATTTTCCGCGTAATAAGGAGGCACTTCCTTGCTGTGGCCGTGGACCCAGCTGCCAGCCTCTCCATGTACATTCCACTTTAGATGCATGTCGGTAGTTGACCACGTTGACCAGGCCGCGCCGAGAGCACGACGGCGGTGGACGATGGCGAGGCCTAGGAAGGGAACGAGACGGAGGCAGGGAAGACTCGGCAGTTGTTTCCCACACGGAGGGGAGTACGACTGTACGAAGGTTTACTGGTTCGTCTTCCATCGCCGGAGAATAACAGCAGGTGTGGGTGAGTAGAGGGATGGCTAGGCCAGCGATGGGAGTACGATGGGGTGGTGAGGCCTGCACGGCAGCACAGCCGGCCACGGGGAGGAGGGAGCAGGCAGTCCCACCGGCGCTTGTTTGAGCGGCTGGAGCAGGAAGAGTAGAGATTGAAGAAGCACGACGGTCGTTGGTTGGAAATTCAACAGTCACTGCTTGTGCGTCAACCTTTTTTTTAGGAAAGCCTCAAATCTGTAGAAAACAGCATACAACCCATCTGCCATTATTTCTAATAATTTACAGCCCATTTGCTAATTCTTAAGGTTTTTTGGAGCCCATATTATTTTCGTTAGCATTACATCCCATATTGTGGCCACGGTTAAAAAATTATACGAAATTTTGCATATTTTGGTGTGGACCGAACTATTTTTAATCCCGAAATTTTGAGTCACATTCAAACTGATTTTAAAAATAAATGTATATCAATATAAAATCCAACAAATTGCCCACGCATAAAAATCAATGCAGTTTAAAATCTCGAAATGAAAAAAAGAAATTTGAAACTAATTGCTGGTTTGATGTGCTTTAAAAATGTACAGTCCATTTCTCATTACCGATAGGCCATTTTCTCGGCCAGCCGAATGAAGCTCTCCTGGTCTTGAAAGATTTGGAGCCCAACAGGCCTGACAAAGCGACTTACTTGGCAAATCTCAAAAAAATTGGGTTGTGGCCATGGACCCAGCTGTCCGCCTCTCCACGTACAGTACTCTTCCGATGGAAGTCGGTCGTTGACCACATTGACCATGCCGCGCCGAGATCACCAAGGCAGTGGACGACGGTGAGGCCTAGGAAGGGGAAGACGTGGAGCCGGGGAAGACGCGGCAGTGGATGCCCACGCGGAGAGGAGTACTAGGGTTCACTGGTTCGGCTACGGCGTGAGGCTCCCGTCGCCGCTGAATAACAGGGGTTGTGGGTGAGTAGAGGGATGCCCTGGGCCAGTAGTGTGAGTAGTAGGGGGCGGTGAGGCCTCCGCGGCATCACAGCAGGCCACGAGAGACAGGTGCACGCGAGACGACCGGCGCTGCTTTGGGCGGCTGGAGCAAGAAGACCAGAGGTTGAAGAAGCACTACGGCTGTTGGATGGACACCGTACGGTCACTGCAGCTAGAATTGTTTATATTGACTAAGTTGACAAAGCCCTTGGTATGCGTCAACTTAGTAGGCCCACAGCTCGGATTTGGCTGAGAACATATAGCCCATTTGCGATTTGTAAGAATGTACAACCCATTTTTTAATTCTAATGGAATTTACTACAGTCCATTTACAGTTTGTTAAAAGTACAGCCCAACTTCTAGCTAGAACAACGATTAATAGTTTCAAATAACCGCTCAAAATAGAATTAAAAAAAATCAACGAATAAACCGGAGAGGCACATTTTTTTATATATAATTAAAAAATTAGTGAGTTATTGCTCAAAATAAAAATGAGCGCGCTATTATTAAATTGGTCCTTAAAATCTTCGCAAGCTTTTGTACGCAATCACCAGGATTTTCCTTGCCTGTGAGTCAAAAACAACCAGGATTTTCCTTGCCAACTTCCGTTAAACATTTATTTTATAAGTTAATAACACGTGGGATGTTTTTATAATGTATATATAAGTCTCTATAAAATATACAATAATAGTAATAATATAAATATATATAATGTGGTTAGAAGGGAAAACATAAATTGGACACTGCATTATTATACTTATATATAGATAAATAGAATAGAGACCTACATTTTATTAAAAAAATACATTGGACTGCCGATCTTTAAGAAAAAGCCCATAGGCCGGTATGGACCTCAAAAAATAAGTTGAAACAACTGTCTCCGTATGTCGTGGGCTATGCATGTTAAAATACAAAACCTAGGCCTAGCTGATACTTGTTCGTCCTCTGGAAAAAAATGATACCAAATCCCCGAGCGAACTGGATTAAAGAGGGGGCCGACGACATGACTGAAGAAGCACATCAGGAGCGATTTATTTTTCTTCAGTGGATGGCTCTCAATAGCATTTTTTACTTTCCTCTGCACCATACAACTTGTATTTTTGGCCTCCCAGTCTGTCGTGGTGGACCAGCAGCCCATTTGTTGGGCGGGCCAACCTACAGAAACCAGCACTCGATTTTTCATCAAGCCCAAAAACAATGCAGTACTATGTTTGTTTTGAGGCCGAAAACATTACGGCAGGGGTTGAGCGGGGGAGAGGGGAAGACAGAGTAATAAAAAGATTAAAAAGAGCTGATGCACCATTGCTACCCTAACAAAGAAGGTGCAATTCTTCTCAGGAAGAAGGTGTGCCGTTGACACCCACACGTCACATACCCCACAGTAGGCATACTAACAAGTTCACACACAAATACAACAGAAAAGGTAAACATTCGTATCAAACTCAGGTTCACAGGACACGTTCATATTCGTAGCCAACATTCACTATCAACAACTCGAAAGATTCATATATACACAAGCTCAGCATATCTATGAGTCCAAATGATTGATAGATCATACAACAATATTCATGCATAATTCACAAAAAGATTCAGATATAGACATGTTCAGTATGTTTATGCATCCAAATAATTGACATCACATCCAATATGATCCATGGACGAACTTTAATTACCTAGGGTACATACAGGTAAATGGTGTTCAGTCGGAGGTTCTTGTACGAGTAAACTTTCGAGTACATAAGAGGCAGCACAGACAATCTGAACTTTGCTTGTAGGTTTATCCTCAAATAGTGGCCTCGTGCCGAGCGAGGTTTGAGCAACTTGGCCACTACTTTCATCCAACTAATTTACTGGCTCATCTTGGTCCTGTAGTGTCACACCCACGATGCAGCTATATCTCCCACGTGTCGAAGCACGACTTAGAGGCATTACCGCATGGTGGTTTTGTCGCAAGAAGGGTCATCTTCACACAATCCCATGTAATGAACAAGAATGGGATAAAGAGACTTGGCTTACAATCGCCACTTCACACAATACATAATTAAGATCATACATCATTCAAAATACACTCATAGACCGGCTATGGTCAAATCCAAATGAAAAGAAGACAACCCCAAATGCTAGACCCCCGATCGTCCCGACTGGGCTCCACTACTGATCATCTGGAAACGATACATAGTAACGACCAAGGGCCTCATTAAACTCCCACTTGAGCTCGGTCGCGCCATCTTCGTTGGTGTCCTCGGCACCTGCATCTGTTTTGGTAGAATCTGTGAGCCACGGGGACTCAGCAATCTCACACCCACGAGATCAAGACTATTTAAGCTCATAGGTAGGAAAAGGGGTAATATGGTGGAGCCGCGGCAAGCACTAAGCATATATGGTGGCTAACATACGCAGGTGAGAGCGAGAAGAGAAGCAACGCAACGATCGAGAAGCTAGAAGCGATCAAGAAGTGATCCTGAAACTACTTACGTCAAGCATAACTCAAACCGTGTTCACTTCCCGAACTCCGCCGAGAAGAGACCATCACGGCTACACACGCTGTTGATGCATTTTAAAGAGGTCAAGTGTCAATTCTACAACCGGACATTAACAAATTCCCATCTGCCTCATAACCGCGGGCACGACTTTCGAAAGATAATATACCCTGCAGGGGTGTCCCAACATAGCCCATCACAAGCTCTCACGGTCAACGAAGGATATACCTTCTCCCGGGAAGACCCGATCAGTCTCGGAATCCCGGTTCGCAAGACATTTCGACGATGGTAAAACAAGAACAGCAAAGCCACCCGAATGTGCCGACAAATCCCGATAGGAGCTGCGCATATCTCGTTCTCAGGGCACACCTGACTGTCCAAACTTCCGATAGGCCAGCCCAGAGTTGCCCCTGGTGGCCACCAGCGGCTGACAGGTTGGACCAACACTCTAAGGAGCACTGGCCCGGGGG